>NC_071091.1:71506923-71676923 GCF_027358695.1 Spea bombifrons
TCACTTGAGCATTTTTCAGGTTAGAACAAGGTTTTTTCATAGTCATGCAGGCAAAATCATATGACATATTATTTATTACCTCTAGATTTTGGTTTTCCTATTTTTTGTAAGTGCCTTTTCAGTTAACAGCACTGAGTGTAATTTAATATTTTAGTTAGCTAAATCATTTTACTGATAAAAACAGCAATGCTAGCAAAAAAATAAATAAAAAGTAAATACAGTTTGTTATATTGACAGCCACACACGGGGAAATATTTCAGATAAATATAACGTCTTCTACACAAATAAGATGTGTGTCTTAAAAATGATATACAGGAATGGTTTATGTAATTTTTTATCAGTGGTTTTTTTAACAGTATTTATTATCTCATTAAGTAATATAATCATTATTTGATCTGTCGTTTTTATCATATCAGTAAACATATTTAAACTGGACAGTACTCTGTTTCCCCTATAAATAACCGCATTTTGAAGATAACATGTGCATATAAAATTGATTGATAACTTAGTTGCTGTTCAGAAAATCATAATCTCTTGTCCAATATATATAAAAGTGATAGTTTTTATAGATGGGCTTAAAACTGCTTTATAATATTAAAGTTGGATTAGAAATTTTAAAGTGAACTACAACACATTATTACCAGATTATATGACAGCCTTAACACGTAATTTTATAGTGCTGAGCTGAGCCAAATTTTGATAAATATTGAAAAGAACAAGGTAACATATCTTCAGAAATTTAATTGACTTTCAGAATTTCAGTTGGGCTCCAGTATTGGAGACCAATGGTTAGTAAATTATCAGGTGAGAAAAATAAAATCATGTATGCATGTATGGTATTTAATCAAAGCAGCAACAGTTTTTTAATGTTTTTCAGGATGATAATCCACACCAATATTTTTCAAGACTTTTAAGAAACCAGTGTTTGAAGATAAATAACTACTCCCCTAAATGTTTGGAATATATTTTTCACAATACCTCACAGTATTTGAATCATTAAAGTTCAAGTAGAAAAAATTGATGCATGATATTGTTTTGTTGTATGAGAATCATATAACAACTAATGATGACCAACATTCCATAGAAGGGCCATAGATTTATTATCTTTATACAGCCAACTCTAACTATAACATAGGGAATACAAAGCTTTGGATGTACGTTACTTGCAGGCGCGCTAAGACTGTGGAAATCAGATTGGTTATTGACTGTATTGTACCAATGTCATAATTGCAAATTGTAAATGGTTGTGTGCAAAATATATATCATAAAAAACATGATTAAAGGATAAGTTGACATTCATGGTTCTGCCACACCATTAAAATAATTTATTCTCTAATCAGATGCAAAAGTATGAGTGCAACATTTAAAGAAAATGTATTGAATAGAACATTGGGCAGCACCATAGCACCTCTAGCCTGGTGATGTGCTTTGATATCATGTTTAGTTATGTATAATATTTAATATTAATTTATGTTTTGTAAAAAAATACATGTATTATGGTTTGATACTAGTATATAGAGTCGTGTGAAAAAGAAAGTACACCCTCTTTTAATTCTATGGTTTTACATATCAGGACATAATAACAATCATCTGTTCCTTATTGGGCAAACAATTAGGTAAATACAACTTCATAATAATAGCACTTGGTATGGTCTAGGGCAAGTCTAGTAGGGCAGAAATGTCATGAATTTACTTGAGACAAAGGGAAGATCGAATGACAATGTCATTTTTAAGGTCACTGAGCTTTTCAGTGTGACCCATTCTGCTGCCAATATTTGATTATGGACATGGCTGCCAATGTGCTTGATTGTATACATGTGTTAGCAATCGCTTACTTGTAGGCATTACTGTATTTAAGTCATGGAATGCACCTATGGCTTACATGGTTGACAGTCTGGGCCTGGATTTCCTGCTAAGTACAGCACTTTAAGGCTTGACCACAATCCAACCACGTATGACTTGACTTGATTAAAATACACAATCATGCATGCATAGGTATGTAGTTAAAGCTGGGTACAGAAATCTATCCATCTCCAAAAGTTAGTGGATAGCAGCAGGAAAAAGCTTGTTCCCAAACCTGAGTTTACAGTGTCACATACATGAGTGTACAATAGCTCTAGGGTCACCTCTGACACTCTAACACCATACATTGACACATACACTTATACTAACATCAAATATTAAAATACACTTATGCTAACTCCATACATCAACCTAAACTTACACACCCTGTCACCATAGGATGGCACACACAGATTCATGCTAGCTCCATACACTAACACACACACATTCCATATAGTAACACACACACACATTCATATATGCTAACACTATATACACACGTCCTAACACAAAATATTAAAATAATCTTATAGACTTTAACACCAAAAGCTGACATACACACACTGAGGCTAACACTATATACTAACTCACATGTTAACAGCATGCACTCACATACGCTAACACTCTACACACACACATTAACACCATATGCTCGCACACACGCCAGATCCATACATCAACACATGCGCACTCTAATGCTATACAGTAACACACATTTTAATAACACAATACACTCACACACATGCACTACCACCATACACTAAGACACTAAAACAACAGGATACTCACACATACACTAACACCACACACTAACATATGCATACTATAATGCCACACAGTAATACACACTCATTCTAGCACCATATGTTTGCACACCCATGCTGATGCCATGCACTATACACTCTGCCATCATACTGTATCACTTACATACACACACACTCTCCAACCATAACACCATAGACTAACACTCACACTCTCTAACTCTATACACATAAATGTATACAGCGGCAAGAAAAGGTAAGTGAAACCTTCGAAATAACCATTATATATGTATAAATTTGTCTTAAAATATGGCATAATCTTCGTGTAAGTTACAACAATGAACAAACACAAGTTATTGTATTGTTCTTATCCATGTTGAATACATCATTCAAACATTCACAGTGTGGGTTTGAAAAAGTTTGTGAACCTCTAGACTAATCACTTCAAATGAATCAATGCAATAGGATTGAAAGTGTGTTTTAGCATAAAAACCCACCCAAAACATTTTGAGTTTGCTATTCTCAAGAATAGTTGTGCAGATCTGACCTGCAGCTACTGGAAGGAATTGTTTGAGTTTTTTTTCTGCCAAAGGAAGTTCCACCAGTTATTCAATCCAAAAGTTTACTTTTTCCAGAAGCACTGTGAATGTTTACCTGGTGTCTTCAATAAATACATCATCATTGTTTCGTGTTATTAGCTCAAGCACATTCTGTTTGTCTATACTTGTGACTTAGATGTAGATCAGATCACATTTTATGAACAATTAATTCTGAAAAGCAGGTAATTCCAAATGGTTAATTTAATTTATTTTGCCGATTTACATGCATACACACATACATACTTACTTCCTTACTCTCCCATCACCAATACAGCCTGACAGCTCTCTTCCTCGTTCATACAGAGTCCTGTCTTCACTTTACTTCCTAATATTGCAGGATCAGGTAAAAGTGCATTACATGATCAGACTTGGCACGTTGGTTACAAAGGCACCCAGAGGTCATGCACCTGCAGCACCTGTATTTGGGCACCACTGGAAATAGATGAAATATAATTTAGTGGAGAAAGTTGTGCGTCCACACCTGAAAAAAAAATATGACCTAAGCTATAAAGAGTGTTCATGGTTTGATTTAACTGTAGTCTTCTTTCAGATATGGCAGCTCCATATAACACAATCAAAAAACTGCAATTTAAAGGTGGGAAAGGTCAACTTGTGCTCCTTACACTAAGAGGTACAGAGAGAAAGTTTGTTGTACTTACAATATTTCAATAATGTGCCTGTGGGTTGTGTGTACCTTAAGTATTATGAAAATTGGAGTTGCGAGGAGTTCATTGTGTATGTTTGTATAGAACTCATTTATGTAACAAACCTTCTCAAGCAACAGTAAGTAGAACAATTAAAATCTACTGATACTGGTATTCACTAGAAGTGTATCTAGTGGGAAATAAGTATTAAAAAAATGACCTTCATAATGCACCCAAGCATTTTTTGCCTTGCAAATGAGTGCTTAATGTTTTTCTAAATTCAACATACTCTTCTCTGATCCAAGCCAATCAAATATATGTTAAGAACCTGAGATATTTTACAATATTTTAAAATATTAATCAACCCCGGTATAGTTCACTTCCTTCTCTGATGTGCTCAGGAAATGTGAGGAAATAAAATGGTCTTCACGGCCTTAGTACATGTCATAATAAAGTAGCTTATATTCAAGAAGCTTTATTTAAAGTTGATTTCCCAATAACAAGGAAGGATTGTGGGGTAAAACACCAAATGCTAAATTCCTTGAAAAATAAGCTTTATTTAGGCTTAATTTACAGAAAATCTGATTGTATGACTGCATCCAATGCTGATGGGAAGATTTAAAATTTTTATTATAAACAAAATTCTCATGTCATAAACTGAAACATTTTATTAGGTTAGATGTATTTTTTACAGTTTGGTTCTGTTTAGTGAAGATTCCCTCCTGCTTTGTTTTGTCTTTTCTTTGTACTCAGTTTTTTTTTATATACTTGGGAAATGTAGATTTTTCCCCCTAGAGTACATTTAGTAGATCCTACCTGGCACAGATTATAGCTACTTTCATAAATTATAAATAACGTTGCAAATATTAGTGTATGTAAAACTCATTAAATCAAGCACATTAGCTTTGCAATGAAAGAACTGAATGTGCCTATGAAACATAGGAACACAAATTACACAAGATGCTCCATTGTTTTACAAATGGTCATTAATTTTTATGAACCTTATTTGGAATATGTTCCCTGAGAAATTCTGCCTTCTATAAAATAATACAATTAAATTATTTCTATATTTCAGAAATATATATATATATATATATACATATATATATATTTTACCAAATCTTTCAAATTATACCTAGTTCCACATTTTTATACTACATATATATTTATAATATATTTATATAAACCAGATAAACCATCTTTACCTATACGAAGGAAGATCATTTAAATTAACTCAAGGCTGTTTCTAGAGTTGGTGTTGTGTTGATAATGATAATTATGATGGAATCCCCAATATTTAGGCCTCAGCTAGGTGTTTTTAAATAGTACTTGATGGTTGTGCACTGATCTCATGCTTTGTTGTGTACATTTTGTGTACATTTTGGTCATGCTTTTAAGGGTGTAATTCCCTTTCTGCATTTTTTGTGTATATTTGCAGGTCCTGACCAAACCTTAGGGTTAAGCACCCCACCTGCGACACAGGTGCATCATTAATGGTGCCCATAGAAGGCTTTAACCCCTTAAGGACATAGCTTTTTAAAAAAATTTCATACCCCTCGTGACAATGGCAGTTGACAGTTTTAACATTTCTGCAGTGCTCACATTTAGCTGTAATTTTCTTCTCTCTCATTAAGTACCAACACACATTATATAATGTTTTTTTTCAGAACAAGAAGGGCTTTCTTTGGGTAACATTTTTTGATCAGATCTAATTTACTATAATTAATCTTTTTTTAATAAAAATATGGTGAAAATGTAAAAAAATTTGTCCTGGGTTTAGAAATAGCCAATGTTTTTTTGCTTTTTTGCAAGTTATAGGGCAAAAATTAGAAGCATTTTACTATTTCAAAACCATTTTTTCAAAACAGGTCATTCTGCCTCCATGTCATTTGAAACCCCAGGGTATTTAAAATGCTGGTATAGCTCTTTCCATGCACATCTTTTACCAGCAGCCTTTGTAAAAGCTTGCAGTGGTATTTTGTTGTGTGTGTTTTTTCACCCGCATTCTACTTTAGTTACAACACCCCGATCTGTGTTCAGAAACATCTAATGAGTAAAGTTATACCATCCATCCATGGGTTTGTTGGGTTGTTTGGGGGCTAAAAGGCCACATTTGGGAGATGCACATTTTTCAAATTGGAATTTTGACGTGTTCATTCTGCCCCATGTCCTATTTGATTTACCCCATGAAACCATATATTTTTGATAACTAGACACCCCAAGTATTTCAAATGCTGGTGTTTTAATACTTTCCTTCCCAGGATTTTTGTCATGGTATAGCGCTAATTTCAGTACTTGCGCATAAAAATAAGCTTTTTGTTTTACATTTTGTTGGAACAGGGTGGATCCCCTAATGGAGACATCACTGGAGTACTATTTATTTTGTAACTATTTTTTCTTATTTTTAATATTCTTTATTTTATTAATCAAAATAAGAAAAGAAGAGACATAATAAGCTACATTGACCTTTATTAGTAGATACAAATGCTTATGAAATTTGATACAATTCTTTTGCAAGAGAATATATTAAATAGTGACCCCGTAGATGTATAGGTCCGTATGCAGTAGAAGAAAAAACTGTACAAAATACTTCTTCCAGGGACACTTTGCCAACAGGTCAGATCTTTCCAAAATACTGGGTACTGGAGCTTAGCATAAACTTTATAGACAAATGAACAAGTGTTTAAACCAATACATCTTATAATAACTACCCAACAGAGCATAGTTAATGCGCAATAAACCATTTCAGTGCCCCTAAGGAAAGCTGTACATTAATTTACCTCTACAGACAAACAAGGATTATATTCTATTTTAGGGTAGCTGAGTGAGGCATTCTTCGTTTTCTATTGAAGCCACTGCTTCTTATTTTTGTGGAATCTTGTGCTGCCCCAGCAGTAGCGTAGACTAAATTGTCATTAATACAGAACTCCCGAAATTTGAACTGTTATGTTTCTTTCCTCATCTTGAGGGATCCTTTTGTAACTTGGGATAATTAAAGATATTTTTAAAAGTTAAGATTTATAGTGATTTAAGGTAGAATTTTTTTCAGTATAGATATTACTTACTGTATGTTGTGGTCGTGTCCTGTTTTATGCAAAATTATGCTAACATTTAATAATGAACCACAATTTTGACAAACAGTCTAACAGTACAACAATAAATTTCTTTGATTCCAGAATACAGTTAAAGTATGTAAAGATGATTACCTAGATAAGTTATGGTATATAATGATATAATTTATTAATACCTCTCGCGGCAAAAACAATATATCAAAAAGGATATTACAGCCAAGTAACAGATAGGCAACAATTTTATCCTATACAACATTGTATCAATTAGATAACATGTGTACTCTTAAGTCCAGGTTGATATAGAAGGTATAGAGGTCTTCTTGGAACTTAACTAGCCCATGATGGAAGAACAGCTTACTATTTAATATTTTTTATCTGGAAATGCTGCTTCTTTCTTCTCCTTCCAGCCTATCTTCCCCTTCTTCCCGGAGGTATCCTATGGTTCCTGGTGTAGCCCACATGGCTTTTCATGTAGGCAACCATTATCCATGATCTTAGATAAACAGTACTACCTGGTGGTTGAGATAATGCCCTTCGTAAACAATAGAAATAATTGGTATAGTAATGTATGCCACAGTTAGGGGAACGTGAATCATTAATAATGGACAATGCAAGCCATGTCCACTACAGTGTAATTAGGTCTTACTTTAATAATCACACAAACACACAATAACACTATAAACACAAACTCATTCTAACATCACACTCTTATACTCTCACATACATTCCCACTCCCTCCCTCTTCTACTAATCTCCTAGGACACTGTCTTCTGTGCAGTTTGCATAGAGGTTTCAGAGGAGGACAGACAGAGGATGGGTAAGGGGGAACACAGAGGGCAAGAGTGTAGAAAGGAGTAGGGAGATAAGATCTGGAGCTGGTAGGAGAGTTCAGGGGGGCACAACTGGGAGAGAGGGCAGGCAGCAGACAGAGAGAGAGAGAGATTTGCTTTTGCACTACAAATTTTGTTTTCAATTTAAAAACTCTCTGAATTTGACCCTAGCTGAAAGCAAAATACATTTGTTTTCGAAAAATAAATGAGCCAAAATGAAATTAAAGTGTCTTTATTATGCCAAAAAATGACATATCAAGACATTTTGGACAATGCTATGCTTCCAACTTTTTGGCCATTTTCTATTCTAGCATGACTGTGCCCAGTGCACAAAGCAAGGTCCATAAAGACATGGAAGAACTTGACTGACCCACACAGAGCCCTAACCTCAACCCCATCTAACACCTTTAACAGGAACAGAGATTATGAGCAGGCCTTCTCATGGAATGAGAATGCAAGGGCAATAAGTCCCTCAGAAACGCTCCAAAATCTTGAGAAAAGCTTTCCCGGAAGAGTGTAAACTGTTATAACTGCAGGCGAGACCAACTATATATGAATGGCTATGTATTTAGAAAGCAATGTCATAAAGGTCCCTGATGGTGTAATGGTCAGGTGTCCCAATACTTTTGTCCATATGGCTCAGGATGGCAGTATTAAGAACTGAGGGAGACATTAGCAAACGTATGGCAAATTTTAAGAAAGACACACATTCTAAGTTAAGATTGATTTCAAATTGCTTTTTATATGTGTAATCTGTCCCTATTAATCTAATATCCATAACTTGTAATATTATTGCTTTCAAGAAACACGTCCAGGCTCCTTTTGAACTCTTTTATTGAGTTTACCGTTACCACTTCCTCTGGCAGAGAGTTCCATAGTCTCACCGCTCTTACTGTAAAGAACCCCCGTCTGTGCTGGTGTAGAAACCTTCTTTTCTCCAGCCGTAGAAGATGTCCCCTTGTTATAGATACAGTCCTGGGTTTAAATAGGTCCTGGGAGTGATCTCTGTACTGCCCCCTTATATATTTATACATAGTTATTAAGTCCCCCCTAAACTGTCTTTTTTCGTAACTAAATAACCCTAATTCTGATAATCTTTCTGGGTACTGTAGTCCTCCCATTCCCCTTATTACTCTGGTTGCCTGCCTTTGAACCCTCTCCAGCTCTACTATATCTTTCTTGTACACTGGTCCCCAGTACTGTACACAGTATTCCATGTGTGGTCTGACTAGTGACTTGTACAGTGGTAGAATTATTTCCTTGTCGTGGGCATCTATGCCCCTTTTGATGCCCCCCAAGATTTTATTTGCCTTAGCAGCAGCTGCCTGACACTGGTCGCTAGAGGTAAATTTACTGTTAACTAAAACTCCTAAGTCCTTTTCCATGTCAGTCGTCCCCAGTGCTTTCCCATTTAATGCATATTCCCAGCCCGGATTTTTCTTCCCCATGTGCATATCCTTACATTTATCTGTGTTGAACTAGTTTATGGAAAGAGTGAAAATACCAGTGTTTGAAATAGCCTGGTGTATGTAGTTTCCAAAAATGTATGGTTTGATGGGGTAAATTGATCTTGCCATCTTCAAAGATGTCCCAAATAGGACATGAATCAGGATGACCAGATTTCAAAAAATATTTTTGAAATAGCAATATGCTACTTGTACCTACTGCCCTATAACTTTTTAAAAAAGCAAAACAAAATCAACTCACAAAAACATTGGGTATTTGTAAACTCAGGGCAAATATTAATATCTATTTAGCATGTTTTTTCATTAGCTTTTGCAATTGTAAAATATTTTTCAAATAAAAATCAGGAAAAGTATTTTTTTAAAAAAATCACCATATTTTATATTTTTATAGTAAATTAGATGATATGATAAAAATAATGGTATCTAAATAAAGTCCAGCTTGTCATAAAAAGAAATGTAATTTATGTGGGTGCACCAAATGAGAAAAAGGAACACCACAAAAATGTTAAAACAGCCTTTGTCCCAAAGTATACTACTCCAAAGCAGAAACAGTCTTGTCATTAAGGGGTTAACTGCTGAAGGAAGGCATATTTATTTTGTGTTTTTACAGAAATAAAATAAAAGGTGATCGGCCTATAACCTTGTGTATCGTGTTTTGTATCACATTCTCCTACAGCATCCTTTTGACCAATCATTATTGGGATGGGCAGTTTTGTTTGTTTAACATTTAAAAGATTGTTACTGGCATATTTCAAGTTATATGTGTCTTATTAAGGTTACAATCACCAAAAGAATGATAGCATGTTTAACTAATATCTGTGCTAGCATCGTAGAGAAAAGAGAATTCATATGCATGATCCATTTACCAAGGAAAAAAATTGTGCTTGCTATCATGCTTCACGCTGTTGTGTATAATTATTAGCTGCAAAATAGCACAGCTTGAGCATTATTATTGCACATTAAAGAACATTTCACTTATAATTATGGAATGAAAGCTTGGGTTCACAACTCACCTACCAAAGCATTAACTTTGCGCATGTAAGGAAATAAAAATCTTTTCATTAAAAAATGTTTAAATTTGCACCTTTCTGTTCCACTTCACAGATCTTTTATCTTAAGGATGCTGACACATTAGATTACAAGTTTTCGTTTGCCTTAATTAAAAAAAGGAAAGCCATAGGAAAAGAAATGTAATTTAAAATAGGGTATTTTATGCCTAACACATCATTTGTGCGCATACAGTACACTTCATCCGTTAGAATGGTGGATTCACTGATTCAAATTATTGGATGATGCTTATTATTACATGGCAAAAGTTAAGTATGTAGACATAGCGAATAAATTAAAAAAGAAATTAGTCACCTACGTAATTTTTTATTACTTAGTATTTCCTAGGGGGTCAACTGGCAGGCAAGATGCTTCGATATGAGCCATCATTTTTTTGTGGTGAATGTAATGGATGTATTTTTGATTTTTTATTCTGTAATATTACACATTATAGAACTTTATATTTATTCTTCAAGTACAAAGCCTGAATATTTACCCTTACCTGTTTCAGTATTACTGTGCCCTCATGGTTAGATGAGTTTGGTGTTGAGGAACTCAAGTGTCCTGCACAAAGCCTTGACCTTAATCCCATTAGACACCTTTGGGATGAACAGGAATGGCCACCGTGTGCCAAGCCTTCTCTTCCAACATCAGTAAAGTCATGTTGATACTTTTATTGGTTAAGTAGATTTAGAATGCAAACTTTCAAGACCTTTCTTCAGGCATATTATACAAAATATATGCAAAAAGCTTTGCCCTTAAGTACACATACACATCACGTTGGAAAGCAGTTTAAATCAGTTAATTCCAGGGCATAGTTCTTTCATCAGTCAATGGTAGTTTAATGAGGTATAGATTGCAATCTTCCTCTAAAGGTGTCAGAAGGTGTTCACACTTCTAGAGGGGCAAGGTTGTTTGGAACTCTAGTTTGCAGGCTGGTCAACAATGTGATAATTGGAAAAAAAACATGTCACAATTGAGGCCATCATTTAGACTGTTAAATTGAAGCATTAGTTTAATTTCCCTCTCCCTCTGAGTATGGAATAATGCTACTAAGACATTTAATATAATGTCACTGCTTCTGTGTCCATATTGCAAAAATGTTCTCCCACTGGTGTCTCTTTCCTCTTGTTATTGATGTTGGATCATTGGGAATTAAATCTTTTATGTAATGGTTCACCTGTTTCACTAACATAGAGGACTGTTGTACATTTTGCACACATGATAAGGTATACCACATTTGATGATTTTCAAGTAAAGGAACTGTTGATCTTATGGTATGCATTAGACTTGTGCATTCGTATTCGGGCGAACATGAAAACGAACACGAAGAGTGCATTTTTATGTTCGCCCCGAAGAAACGAAGAAGCAAAGATAGTGACGGTAAAACGTACACGAAGATGCACAAAAATAATCTTTGTCTTTTTCTACTAATCTCCCTGGTCCTTTCCCTATCTAGCCTACCTTATCCACGCAGCATCGCAGGGGTTGACAGAAGCTGAAATCAGTAGGTTCGCCGTCAGGGGTTAAGGGGCCATGCGAACGACTCTATTGGTCACCTGGTGACCAATAGGCTCACTCGCACAACCTTTTTAACTCCTGACGGCGAACCTACTGATTTCAGCTTCCGTCAACCCCTGTGATGTTAAAAATCCTGACATTTTCCAGTCATTATCTCTCAGACTCTGGACCATGCAGAATTGACTAAATGGAATTCAGCCTTTGGGGCCGATTATACAGACTAGAAGGCAAACACATTAATGAAAATCTAGTTTCTCTGTTTCTGAATAGCCAAGCTTACATGCTTTCCATTGTAACATGATGCAAGTTTGGAGAAATATAGTCACATTGGCAGTGTTTAAGTCAAAAGATTTCAGTGTGTACAGTGGCAAGGCTGTCAAATACCATACAAATAATCAATATACAAGTAGGTGTTAAAGTTTGTATATAAACAAATAAGCGAACCTTTTATACTTTTTGATAAGTAATGATTTTTTTTTACGTTAAAGACTATTGAACTTTATCAGTTGTTTTGGTAACTATGATAAAATTATGACAATAGCATATAGAAGATGTAGTATTGTACATAGCAAGACTAGATTGATGAACATGCAGAAAACTGCTCATTAAAGTGATTTAAAACACTATTATTGTGAAATGTAAATCAAAATAATCTATTGAGCATGGCTTAAACTTATCCACATTTCAAAGATAACTGATTGTTTTACCTGCTCTCCTTGTTGTTTGTTTTTTAGTAATGTTGCACATTTCTCAGTTTGGTAATATACAAGCATATTTTACATTTGTAACAGACAGTAGTCATAATATTTTTATGATATCTGAACAAATGTACATAAAATAGATTCATGTTACTTGTTGATAAAAACATGTTTTATGTCACTGTGGCTTTGACTTATCAGTGAGCCTTGCAAAATGTTAAAGGCAAACAAAACTGAGAGGTGCGAAATATATATTTATGCACATTTATCAGTCCTACATTTTGGTTACTCCCATAGTCATCAGGAATATGTGTGTATTTGCAGGACTGGGAATTGTACTCCATAAGACAGAACTGTGTCTATAATGTAAATAATTTATTTATGCGTCTGTACTCAAAGTTTGGTGAACCAACATATCAGCTTCACAAATCAAGTAAATACTTCTCCTGAAATGAACTTTTTTAGAAGAAGAATGAAAAATAATGCACATTATTTGATCTACTTAAATTAGAATTATACTTCCTTGCACCCTGGAACAATTGGTGTTTATGGTGTCCACTGTATTTTTGGTTTCCTGAAAAATAACTATGATTTCAGAAAGGCTTTTTTTTTAGTAATTTATGGATATTTATCTGCATCTATTTGACGCATATGGTATCCAGTATTGTACCAAAATGGATGGCTTAAAGTGTGGTGTTGTAATTGGGTTTTTACAGAACCAGGCTGTTTATAAAATATTTATGCTAGTGGTGAATGGCACCTGAACTTACTAAATAGCTATATAGAAGTATCTATAAGTAGAAGCAACTAGAAAGATGATTCAACGTTTTTAAATCCTTACAATGCAACCTGGATGAAGACATAATCTGTTTTAGTGGTTTATTGTTTTTTTTTAAATTTATATAGCACCATCATCCATCATATTCAGCAGCACTGTTTATGTTACTAGTCTCAACTAGAGTATGCAGTACAATTCTGAGGACTACAATACATTTTAAGTCATTTGAAACTGGAAGGACAATAATACTGTATGAGTGGAACACCTGTATGCAATCAAGATGATCACCTTAACTAATGAATCTGGCTGAAGAAACATGGAACCTTGCACACTATTAAAGGATGGTATAAGGCCCCTTTGAGTATAAATATGACATCATATTCTGGTATTCTGCTTCAATACATTACAATGGGGCTGGGAAGGTAAGGTAATGAATTCTCCTGGCCCTGCCTCTTGCCATGTTCCTGCCCCACCTCTAACCACACCCCCAATAAAGAAGTCTCGCTCCGGACACCTGAACTGTTGGGGCTATCCAAACATAATCCAGGATATGATACTTTACAGTGCTGTGAAAACGTCATTAGCCCTTCCTAATCTCTTCTATTTTTGCATATTCGTCAGATTGAAATGTTTCAGATAATTCAATTTATTTTAATGAGACAAACACAACATGAGTAAACACAAAATGTATCATTTCAATGATCATATCAATTATTGAAGGTAAAGAGTTCATGAAAACCTAGATTCAAATTCAATAACAATATTAATATATATATATATTGTGACAAACCCTATAGCATGAGGGCCATAGATGTCACTTTTAGGGGTCCTAAGCACAGTCCTCTAGGGCAATCAGAGTCAGGAACAGCAGCTTTGAACAAAACAGCACTTTATTCTTAATTGCTGAAACCCCAAAAACCAAATCATAAAAATAAAACCTAGCTCCCAATTGGAGCCCTCTCTAACTTAACTATGCTGGTCTAGACTGACCAGCCTAATCACCCACTACCTCAACCTCCCAGCCAGACCCAGCTACGCCAGGCTCTGGAAAACCTCCCCCAGACAGCACACACAATGTCCAGGCAGGTATTGCCTCACTTGGCTCAGGGATTGTCTTCTTCAGGGCCTCTCCTTGCCCTGGGAGCACAGGGAACTTACTCTTCCCCCAACAGTCTCCCTGAGTATCAGGCTCCAGGGGTTTTTAATGCCCAGCACCTGGGCCTGACGCCGGCCTCATAGAAATCCCGGACCGGATCCTGCAGATTTCTTGCCTCCTGGAAAACCCGGCATGGAGTTTCCACAGAATGGGGGAATGGAGCATTGGCCCACCCTGCTCTCCAATTGCTCCACCCCAGGGACCCATATGTATAATCTGCATAGCAGCTGTACTCAGATGCCATGCTAATCATCTCCCTGGGGTTCACACTGTCACAATATATATATATATATATATATATATATATATATATATATATATCTTTATATATATATATGATTTCTAACAGCAATCACACTCCTATCATGCCCAGGCAACCGGTACATGCTGGAATCTGGGCATTCCTGGGCATGATAGGAGTGTGATTGCTGTTACAATTATATATATATATATGTTTTTTTCTTAAAGGTGGGGGTGGTCATCTTCGGTTTCGGTTTCGCCAAGTGAATGCTGAATTTTCGGTTTCGGTCCAGAATTTTCATTTTGGTGCATGTTCTTTTTAGAGATAAGGCTTTCTTTTGGCAACCCTTCCAAACAAACCATACTTGTTCAGTGTTTTTCTAATTGTACTGTTATGTACTGTAACATTTAACATGCTGAGGCCTGTAGAGTCTGAGATGTAATTCTTGCTTTTCTGCAATTTCTCTGAGCATTGCATGGTCTGACCTCAGTGTGAATTTTTTGGGACGTCCGCTCCTGGGAAGATTGGCAACTGTCTTGAATGCTTTCCACTTTTAAATAATCTTTCTCAATGTAGAATGATAGTCTTTAAATAGTTTGGCTTATAACCCTTCCCAGATTGATAAGCAGCAACAAATGCTTCTCTAAAATTATTACTGATGTCTTTGCTCCTTGGCATTGTGTTAACCGTGTCTGAGCTTTAGGTCACAAACTGATGGCCGGACATCTGATAGATAGCAGAATTAATGGTTTCATCAATTATATCAAGTTGCCCAGGTCATGAAGCAGCAACAAAGCCCCAGACCATCACACTACCACAGGCGATTTTGTCTTCCACAAAGGTCCACTTTTTACTCACTAGTCCACAGATTATTATCCCAAAACTCTTGGGGTCATCAAGATGGTTTATGGAAAATGTGAGACAAGCCTTTGTGTTGTTTCTGGTCAGCAGTGGTTTTCGCCTTACATAGTTTCCTTCTTATTGTGGAATTGTGAACACTGAGCTTAAGGCCTGCAGATTTTGTTATGATTTTCTTCATGTGACCGTGGTCTGGTGGAATCCCAAAGCCTTAAAAATGGCTTTGTAACACGTTTCAGACAGATAGATGCCAATGACATTGTTTCTTATGTGTTCTTGAATTTTTTTAGCTTGTGGCATCATGTGCTGCTTTTTGAGACCTTTTCGCCTACTCCACTACTACTGATTCTACTTAATAGATGTTTAGATTCAACAGGGCTGGCAGTAATCATGCCTGGGTGTGTCTAGTGAAATTGAATCCAATTATCAATTACATTTTGTTAATTGGTGATTTAGTAACTAAGGGGGACTTACTTTTTTACATAGGACCAGGTAGGGTTGGATAGCTTTTTTCCTTCTATACATGACATTATCATTTCAAAAATTGTGTATTTACTTGGCTTATCTTTGTCTAATATTAAAATAGTTTGATGATCTGAAACATCTAATTGTAAGAAGTATGCAAAAATAGATGAAATCGGGAAAGGCAAATATTTTTTCACAGCACCGTAATAAAAGGAACTTACAAGCCAAAATGTCTGGGCATTTATTACAATGGCAATAACTGGTTTATAACATTACAGCAAAAGAGCACAAACTCAAGCTTTCAGTACACTGACAAAAAGAGAACTACTAAAGGTTGAGGGTGTATTGATATAGAGTGCAAGTAGGTAGGCCTTACGTATAACATCTCTTAGGTGTAGCACTTCCTGTGCTCTGAAAAACGTGGACATTTTCACTGTACCTGTGATTAGCAGTCTGTGCACCATTGTCCTAGCAGGGGTAGGTATAAATTAAAATAAGCAGAGGTTAATTTAGCCATCATTGGGGTCAATAATTGCCTCCTTCTTCTATAGTTAAATCTGAAAATTAGAAAAATGCAAACCATTTAAGCTTGATTTCAGTTTCTTTGAATATGTAGCTATAGTAACATAGTAACATAGTTCATAAGGTTGAAAAAAGACCAAAGTCCATCAAGTTCAACCTATATACCTATTGTGTCCTTACTGTGTTAATCTATGCCTATGTTAAGTGTGTCACATATGAATGGTTGTTTCCCTTGTTGCCCATACATGCTCAACAGATGTGCAAATAAAAAACAATAGACCAACTACCTAGCATTGCAGGTTCACTTGACACACCACTTAAATGCATTATCAGCGGGTGAAATATTATCCCTGCTGTTTCTTTTAAAAACCATTTGCATACTACTTATAACAAACTTAAAGGTGCTGTTCCACATTGGGAGCATCTTGAAATATCCTCGGAAAGGTTCTGCGTCATGTAGAGAGACGTAAAAGAAAGCTGTAATTTTGTTTTTCTCTTTAATGCTCTATGTCTCCTAAAAAAACGGTGTTTAAACGTTTATTCAAATACTACAGTTGCTTAGAAACAAAGACATGTAATTTCTCCAAAGCCCTCCCCTGTGTATTACTTTTCACGGCCACAGAAACAGAAAAGCTTTGCAGATCCACATTTACACAGTGATAGTCAGTGAGTGAGTAAGGTGTTTTGTATGATAGGTGTGATGAGAGTTATTAGAAGAGCTTAAAAGTAATGCCCCTTCTGTAATATCAGAGATGGGCAGGCTTAGCAATGGAGACAGACAGGATTCAGAGGCCCCGCTGAAATGTTTTCAACAATAAAATAATAACAAATGGAGTAAGCTTATTTAAAATGCATTCCATATTAATACATACCAATACAAAAGGCTATGAATGTTGGGAAAAATATTTCTGTGGAACAGAACCTTTAAGGGAGTAATATATGAAATGTGAATCCAGTGCATATTTTAAAGGTGGTCTTTTCACTATGGTAACCAATTATTGGACAATTTCACTGGTTACTATGATGAGAAAACAACGTTTCAAACTTTGCACGATTCACAAACCCCAGATAGTCCATGTGTGAAACGTGAAGTAGATTGTTGGCTAAATAATTGGCACACAAATTATTATTATTATTTGAGTTTTATTAACATTAGTAACATTTTCAGTTATTTCTCATACATTATGTATTTATAGCTGTTTACTAAACAGTTTATAGGGGCAGTTTGGCTCATTGACTATATTATTTGAGTATATACATGTCATTGAGTCATAAGAGGCGAGTGCCGTGACCCGTGCAGAGGAAGAGTTCATATGGATGCTCTGACCAGAGTTGGCTTGGCTGTGGCTTAAACTGTATATTTCAACCAGCTATATTAATCACAGGATACCTTAAATCAACTAATGTACAGTCTGGTGTGTATTAAAATGTTCAAACCTAAATGAGAACCACAATTAAAACAGAAAACATATTTATTTGTCATATTTTTGTGTGTAAGTGGCAAGTATTATTCATGAATAAAGCTTGAATTTGACAAAATTGAAGTTTACATAAAATAATGCTACGGCACAATGAATATGTTTGTAACAGCATTCTTTCAAATGTTAAACTGGACAGAATGATATAGCACTAGCAAACATATTGATCTAATTAATCTAATTAGACTACAGCAGGATCCATTGTGAAATATGTCATTTGTCAGAATCAACTTTATGTAAACCTATTTTTCCAAAGCTTGCATTTTCTGCTTTCTCATTGATGTATCCAATTTCCGTTTATAAATGAAGCTCTAGTGATTAGTCAAGCTTTATTAAGATTGGTGGGTGAAATATTTCTCAATTTAGGTTAAAAATACAGAATTAGCAAGTAGAAGAAGGATTAAATATTTGTTTTAACAATAAATGCTTTTTCTATAAATACGCTAAAGGTTTGAAATAAATGTCCCCTATTGACCTTGTATTTCAGAATATTTAAGATACATACTTATCAGTATTACATTATAAACTTTTATGTCATGTCTTTCTCAGTATCAAATTCTATGCTAAATACAGTTAAAAATACTTACACAATTAAAACTACCCTTTTTACACTGCTATTGGTGTGATCTCACCCTAGGATGTAGTGATAATTCATTCACTCATTACGCTATTCCTTTAACATCATTGTATGACATCACAGTTTCCTGCCTACTATTAACATTAGGGCAAAATAGAGCTGGGATATTAAACAAATCGGGCAACTGAAAATGATGGCTTGCAAATCCCTCTAGAATAGTTATTATGGTTGGCTGGTCAAACGGTTTGGAAGTGGAAAGTTATTCTGATTATATTATGGGCCTAAAGGCGTGTGGATATCCACTGTCAGAATAAGCGTTTTCTTTTTGTATAATGTAGTTTTTCATTTACATTTTATAATGACCAAATTACAAGTAATATCACACTGCAAGATTTATAAGGTGAGGTTAATTTTTAACAAATACACTAAAGTTATCACAGTAGCTGTTAGAGGCAGAAGTAAGAATGAGTAATTCTTTTTTTTACAAGAGGGAAAACATGCAGACTTTCAGTTTCAGTATTATAGGTGTGCTGAACTTTTAGATTTATATTTTGAGGCTCTCCTAGTAATATAAACCAAATTGGGAAATCCTACCCCACGATTAGCATCTTCCAAACCTGTAGTTTTTCTGCTTAAAATTTCAAATTTAACACTAAATTTATTTTAGTATGTATGTATGTATTTATGTATGTATGTATGCATGTGAGGTATTTTACCTTCCTACTATAACCATAAGTTGCATGTAATTAGGAGATAAAATAAATTAAATGCTATTTAGGTAATAACACATATATTATGTTCTGTGGTTGCACTATTCTATTTTTTTTAAATAATATATAGCCAAAGTTGGCTTTTATTGGGCCAGTACAGTAAACGATGCTCTTTTTCCTCGCTCATATGTTGATTCCCACAGTATTGTAACCATAACAGAGCTTTTTGGTAATAAACACCAGAGGTGGATTTGGAGTACAGCGTGGTAGCCATATGGAAAAATACTTGATGCCCACAGTTAAATATAGTGGTGGCTCTATAATGTTGTGGGGCTGTTTTTCTGCTAGATGACCTGGACATTTTGTTAGGATACATGGAAAACCTGTGGGGTGGACTGAAGAGCAGAGTCCACCAGGGTCAACTTTGAAATTTGAAGGATCTGGAGAGATTCTGTTTGGAGGAATGGTCTCAGATCCCTTGCCATGTATTCTCCACCCTCATCATGCATTATAGGAGAAGAGTCAGAGCTTTTATCTTGGCAAAGGTAGCGCAAAGTATTGACTAAAAGAGTGCCAATAATTGTGGCACACATGTATTAAACATTTTTTTTCTATTTTTTTTATACAAACCTGTGTGGTGTTTGCAATTGTTTGATATACATGAGAGCAGAGTATCTTTGTGTATTTGTTGAAGAAAATAGCAAAAGGTTAACCTATAAAACCAATTCTTCACAGCTTCCTTTGCTCATATTTACCAAGAGGGGCAATATTTGTGGAGGGCACTGTATGTATGAATCAAGAAAACACCTGTTTACCATTGGAAATATATATTTGTCAAGCATTTTATTAATACTTCAATGATGGATGTATCAGTAAAAGAGTATCGGTTCTTTGTTGTTTATAAAATATTGTTGAGAAGATTATTATGGCACAATAAATCACAATTCTTCTGCCATAGGTCACCTAGAGCAATGCAAATCAAACTTGTTAAAATGATCTAAAAATAGGAAATAACCCATCACACTACTAACAATATACAATAACTTTCATAGTAAATTATATAAAGAGATGTGATCGCATTGTATCTATGTTTTTTTTTTTTATAAATTGTTTCAACTACTGTAACTTTCCTCTGAATTGCACTTGCCATAACCCTTCTCACTCCTGGCTGGTCCTTGTGTGGAATCATTCAAAAAGCAATATAACAACCCTAACCAAATACAGGCCCACGGACCGATACCCATGACCTGGGAGCCTTTCCTGCTTGCATGTCTCTTAGCAACCACAGGAAGCAGATGCCCAAGAAGTCAAGGATGTATCTTTTGTAAGATACCTTACAAAAAAATGCTGACGAGGTACTCCAGTGTAAATAAGACATCTCTCTAAAAAAGGAGCTGGCTATGGATCAAAGACAAGCTATGACTGCACTGAAATCATAAAGGAGGAGCGCGAGCAAACTCTAAATGAATAAGGTCAGGAGAGCAGAAGAAGAAGGTTCTGCTCCCTTGTTTTTCCATAGTAAACTGACTCGCCTTCCATTACATTCTCAGATATGAACAGCATGACCATATGTTAGCCAGCACTGGTCAGCTGCCATGAGCTCACATTCTTGATTTGGTCAGTTTATAAATCATAACCATCCTTTCTTTACTCCGCTGTAAACACAATGTTAGTGTACATAGCATGTACTTGAACTTATGTGGTCCTAGCTGTCAGACTATATATATATATATAGCATGTTACCAATCTGTCATTGAAGCCCAAATACCCTAAGATACTGTGGTTAGTACCGTTCTAATGTAAAAATTGCCTTAAGTCTTACACGATAAATTCTGTGGTTAAAGAAAAACCTTTGACAGGGCTTGGAATGACAGGCCTATAATTTCTGCATTATTTAAACACAATGTGAAAGTGCCTAATATGTTTAAGTAGCTTCATTTTGAAACAGCGTTTTTAGATTCATTGATTTGTACTTGTCTTTACAACTTCACAAACTTTTGTCTCCCACCTCATGTTCTCTTAGATACACATGTTAACTTTTTTTTTTATATGCAGCGATGTTTCCAACCTGACAGACTCATGCATTTTTATTTTCTATTTAAATTGTATTGTATAGATATTAACACTTCATACCAAAACGACAAGGAAAGGAGCACAGTCTTGGCTGTCATTTTCCGTTTTTTCATTGTCTGTTTTACAGAGTTTTTAACTGTGATTTTTTTTTTCTTCAAGAATCCACAAATACAGCAAACGAAATGTCGTAATAGAAAATGTATTTCAAATATAATAATGATAATAATGTTACTGTTAAATGGTAACTGCCATGAGGAAAAAAAAAAACATTTCTTATTAAATGCTGCTGGCTGGGTGTGAAAATAGTGTAGTGTGGCATCTGAAGAAAGATGTATTTTGTGTTATTAGACAAGTGCACCTGAGACTAAGTGACATTTTGCACAGTAAAAATAGAATTTATACATTGCACTCAGCAGGTATATGAAAGCAATTATCTAAGGACTAACTTTCCGCCCTGTATCTGTGTTCCAAAAGTAAAACTAGAAATATACTGGCGAGTGAGTTGTGCGCACCAACTTGGGTCCACAAAATGTATTAGGCACATGTAATCTGTGACGATGCAGAGTACACTGTGGACAAAGCGCACGCATTAGCATGGTACTTACTCCTTAGTTAACTATTTTTTAGTTAAATATTTCCATACCTGGGCTGGTCTCCTGGAGCTCTCCTGACATGGTATTAGCTGCATCACTCAGAATCTCAAAAATATTGATGCCACAAATGGCAGTGTTCCTGCTCCTCTGCTTCAAGTAACTAAAAAACCTACTTGGTACACACTTGCTAGGTATTCTACTGAAAATATGAACGCGCCATACAAAAAAACAAAAATGGGAGTTTTCCTTTAAAAATGTGGTCCATCATGACACACAGAAAATCCATCCCTGTTTCCATTTGCTAAATTGAAATAGATAATTTCATTGGGCTTTTTTTCATGAGCAACTGCATTTTAAAATAGACAGAAAGTATAGAAGCGTGCATAGAACATTTTTGTGATAATAAACAATATATTTCTCCTGAGTATACAGGTGGCGCAGCACAGAGTTTACAGGAACTGAATTGTTTCAGCCCTAGTCGAACAACATTGAAACGGACATAATTGTTATACTGGAGAAAAGCCTGTAGTCTCTAGAGACTATTAGTGTCATTTAAAAGGCTAAACATATTGTAAAATCTGTCTTTACCGGGATAAAATTGCACAGGCCAACACAATTTCAGCTTAATGCTTTCCACGATTCCTATAACAGTTGCCATGAAGAAATACTCTGTAACATGTAAATTGATATACTGAAGTAAGAAAATGTGTTTTTATGTATTGGATATTAATAATGCCAGTAAATCTAACTTGGTTATTAATAATTTATATGCTTAGCTGACTCTATTCATCAGTTTGACTGTTCCATGCAATGGACAACCCAGGACTTGGCAGACACCCCCAGAGATTTCGGTATAGACAGAGGAATTATGATATAATCCCCATGGAAAGACGTAGGGTAGCCTCCCTATTTCTAAGAGACGCAATCTGCAGAGCTTCTAAACTTCTCTCCTCTGCTACAGTTGAGTCCAGGACTTCCCTCGGAACTGCCCCGAACTCAACTGTAAAGGTGGAAAGCATTTGGCACTTGTTAACACTATAGTATGAAACCCTCCGAAGTAAACAAAACAAAGCATGAATTTGGGGCATACCCACTGAATACTATTGAAAAAACACTTATCTAAGGCACAACTATTTGGTATTCCTTTGCACTATATGACCAAATATTACCCAAGTTTGGCGGTTCATCTCTAATTTATCATGGCTATATTGCTTACCAAAGGGCTGAAACAGTGGGACTGTACGGCATTTTTAACCCAATGAGGCAGATGGGGCCGCGCAACCCTAAGGTGTGCTCAGAACAGCAAAAAATATACAGAAAGGGGAGTGCACAACCTAAAAAACAACCCTAACATAGAAAACAATTGTTTAATGATTACCTTGTACAACTATGAGGGACAGGCAAAAAAATGCCACCACATTTGCAATACATTGCAGCTCCAACCCTACCCAACAACAATTCATAATAATATTTAAGGTAATAAAAGAAACTGAATAATAATAGTTTAAAAAAAATAAACAGAGGTCCCCTAGAACCCCTGTTAACTGAACATCACTTGACCCTCGTCTTTCCCCACCATGTGTACAGTAGTGTGGAGGGGTCATAAATATTACCCTGTGTGTTATACAAGTTGAGTCTGCTCTGTTGAGTTAACACTTGACATCTTAGTGACATCCTTAGATCGTGAAAGTGCTGGATAATGTAATTGTTATGTGTGTCTTGGGGTTTTATTGTCCTTTTTAAGACGATTAGTAATGGTAGGTTATCTATTTCTAAAGATCTTGTGAAGATCTGTTTTGATTGTTTGCTAATTACCAGAGTTTTGACCTTTTCATCTTCCTGTAAACAATATAAAAAATATAATTAAGTAGAAACTTGCCAGTTAGATCACTTAGCAATATGGAAGCGGTATGGGGTTATTTTTGCTGCAAAATAATCAGAAGACAATACCAATCTTTTATGATACACTATTCAGTGAAGTTGAATACTAAATCGCAGGATGGTGAAAGGTATCATTAACTACTTAGCCAAATACAAATCTCTCTTGTCATACTAAGCAATTTCAGCTATCACTGTTTATATCTTTGCACAAAAATGCCAATGAATATCACAATCTATTATTGCAATTCATCTTCATAAATCTCTGGAAATTCCATCTACACACATGTAGGATATTTTTCATCACAAACATGAATAAATAGAACGTAACAATACATATAGGGTTGATGTGTTTTTTTCATGATTGACAATTTGCAGTATTTAGATGAATGCATCAAGACTAAAACACTTAGTATTTTACATTTACAAACAAAAAA
The DNA here is from genome assembly GCF_027358695.1 of Spea bombifrons. NCBI lineage: Eukaryota > Metazoa > Chordata > Amphibia > Anura > Pelobatidae > Spea > Spea bombifrons. The sequence goes on from NC_071091.1 coordinate 71,531,169, forward strand.
AGTATTTGAGACAAAGCTTAAAAATTGTTAAATGTGTTGTATCAGAAAATGTATCATAAAATAAACGAAAATGCTTAGGGATACAGTAAATATAATTTGACTTTATAATATTAAACCATTGCATATTGAATATTGAATACAACCTTAAAAACAAACTGTTATTTGACCAGAAAATATTGAAAAGGTAACCAAGCCATGACACGTACCTTGCTGCAAATTGGGTGAAAAAAAACAGAGTACGACAACAAAACATTCATAGAAGTTTTACATATAAAAATAAAAATAAAACCAGGTGCTTCCCTCAGCATTAATTGGCTGTTATATATTAAAAGGGAAATTCCAGCCATCATATGCACTTTAATTGGACCACGTTCCTACCACCGATTGGCTGCTTAAGCTGTCAGTCAGTGACAGGACATACTCCCATTGATTTAATTGCAAGTATTTACTTCCACTATTTGACAGCTTAAGCAGCCAATTAGTGGCAAGACATTTTGGATCATGGAGAAACAAGGAAGAGTTTGGAGCATGGCTATAACTTCTGTTTCAAATAAGTGTTGAAAGAATACATATTAAAGTACTGACAGAGTACTTTAATATGTATTTTCTAAAGTAGGGGTGTCGGGACATTAAACTGTCCATTTAAAAAATATGCCCAACAAATCAATTAATAGCTAAGATAACAACACAGATACTATGGTATAATATATAGTATATATCATATATAGCATACTGAGAGCCTTTGGGATGAATTGCAATGCCAACTGCAAGCCAGGCCTTCTCATCGAACATCCGTGCCTAACCTCATAAATGCTCTTTTTGCTAAATGGGCAAAAATTTCAATAGTCACACTACAAAATCTGGAAAGCCTTCCCAGCAAGTGGTTGCAACTCCATACTAATGCCCAAGGATTTGGAATAGAATGTTCAACAAGCTCATATAGGTGCATTGGTCAGGTGTCCACCTACTTTTGGCCATATAGTATATATATTTACATACTATACTGTATATCGATGAAACTAGCCAGCCGCTTAACCCAAGAACGAATATTCACAGACTCTCCCTATGCACACATAGGAAAGGATAATACCATTATCTTGTCCAATTTTTTTTGTACATTTACAGTATCATTGTACCCTTCAGTATCATGTCATATCAGCTCATATAACAACTGAACTTTTGTTCATTACAAACTACTGTAATGCACATTATTAATAATGTACCTGATTTTATATTAGACTTTTTCTTTTTACTTTTCGTCAAACTAATGACTACATTATTATGAATAATATAATAACCAATATAGGCCACTCACGCAAAATAAAATCTTATAAAGTCAATGTTCATGTAAATTGAGACAATTCTGAACAAATTTGAATGCCATTTTCGTCAACAGAGTATATTTGCATTTAGAAACTGCTACATAGTCCTGTTTCAAATCAAATTGGTTACTGCAATGCAAATTCAATCCAATGTGCCTTTTTTAAATGCAAATATGCAGAATTCATACTATAGCACAATTCACAGTGGTTGACAAGCTGTGTTAGCAAATTCAATTGAATTAACTTGCAAAATTCAATTTGACTAGTTCATGCAAGTGAGATAAGAGCTAATAGATGCAAATACGACACAATTAAAGTAAATTTGTTTTATTTATTGGCTTTATCTGTGTGATTTAGTGCTTAACAACCCATTTAAATGTGCGGTGCAACTTCCGCATCACTTCCGTAGAAAACCGTAGATTTTGGGGATGGGGATGGTAAAAGAAACAGTGATGAGCAGCTCATAAATCAGCAGACTTGCGTATTGAAAAACTTTGGCACAGAACATATTCTTTTCTTTTTCCCAATAGGAAATTGGCGGCAGTGAGAAATTATGCTTATAATAGATCCATGGTCAATCAAAATTAAATATGTCTCTCTGATGTACAATAGAAAATTAATGGCATGAGATCTTTATCACATAAATTTAATGCAAGGCAGAGTGTTTCAATTATATGTTTACGACGTTACCATGTAAAAAAAAAAAAACGGTTAACTAGAAATCACGAACAGCAAGTTAAGTAGACACTAAATAGTTTTACCTTTAATGCAAGAGGATCCTTCTTTTTTATTTAAACTGTGGTATTACATGCAATGCTTTTCTTGGCAGTTGGAAACAACCAGATTGAATTCATTTTTTTTTTTTAAAAAAAAGAAATAAAATCTAGGTTGACAACTTATATGTCAACATCCGCCAGATGCATATCACAGCAATAAACCTCAGAAAAACAATAGAACCGGCAACTACAATTAACGTTAGCAGAGTGAGTGATAAAGACTTCTTAAGTTCCAAAATGCATTTGGAAGCGATACAAATGGCTCATTGCATTCATATCCTAAAGCTGAAATAGCTGCTCATCAAATGTATACTGTCAAGTATTTCTCTGTTCTAGGCCTCCTGCTGTTTTATGTAAAGGACATAACATGTGAAATATATGCGGCGGTAATGATATGGCAGCAAACTTTTTGAAAAAAAGTGAAATCTCAATTATGTATTTCCAATTTCAATTCCCTCTTGCAAATTTCAAACTCTGGCTTGGTTTTTTTTATTTTTTTTTATTCAAATGTGGTGATTAGATGTTATAATGTCTCGGCTGTCCAGCATATGTCCCTGGGTAAGTTCAAGAAAAAAGATCAGCTTAAACCAAGCCTAAAGGCGTTCTGTAATTTCTTTCTGTGGCGTATTTTATGCTGGTTTGAGACTAACAATCTTTGGGATGCGTTTCTAAATCTGGCCTTCCCATCTGGCAAAACACCTCTGGAACAGCTGCACACAAGGAGCTCAAAAACTTGTTCGCTTAAGATCGGAGCTATTTGTCTATCTTTGGATATTTTGTGTCACCATCTAGCTTACTATATTCAGCATTCTGAGGGCACAGCTGTAAAGAAAAACATGTCTTGTATAAAATGTACTAAATATCTTTTACATAAATAGCATAGAGCTTACTGGTTCAATTGAATATTGCAAAGCAGATGTGGCTATAGCGAGAACGTTTAACAGGGTTCTGTTTTTAGCACAAGCAACAAAAACAATGCTTACTTATAAACCGAGGAATGCGATATGTTGACTAAAAGAGAAATACATTATAATCATCAAATGTTATTAGGAATCCATGTCACATTTATATAGGTGTCTCTTCTTTAGGGCCTATTCAGTAAAGAGGGCGTTTGCAGGCGACTTAAACATTTTAATTCTGATATTTCTATGTGTTATTAACGGCCAACCTCAGTAAGCTTCGCCTGCAAGGAATTGCTCCTACATGCATAGATAATATGGGGGAGTTTATAAAACTTTCCTCAAAAAGCTGTTATGTTGGGGAAGGTTGGCAACATTCATTCCAGTTAGCAATTTCAGGTAAGCGGCCCAGTAATAAAGAAGCCCAAACACATAAAGCAGACAACACATTCAATACGTGCTACAAACACAGTTATGGAAATGGAATGCACAGAAACTTCACTAATAATCACAGAAAGGATCTAGTCATTGTGTAAATGCTGCGTAAATACCTGACTAGTGGCTACTCTAGGCACTTGGTTACTATATGTGGAATTGCAAGGAAAATATACTAAAACATTTCAGACAGTGGCTCATAATGAGAGCAGCACTTGGGGTAACTGCCGTGCTCTCCTTACAAGCCGTCCTCTGATTGTTCAACCTTTTTTGGCAGATCTTACAATTTTGGCTTGTATATGAATGAGGATTTCACTGGGGAAAAAAAGTGAAAATGTCTCTTGTAATTTGGCATTGTTGAATTATGTTAGAATTGTAAACGGTTTTCAAGCCATATTACCTTTTACAAGATTTTATGCAAGTTTCATCTATGGATTTAAGGGTATAAGTTCAATAATACTAAATGTCTCTGTTGTAAGCAATTTAAATAAATGTTATTTGTTTTAAAAGTAACAAGGTGTTGGAGTATTCATAGATACAAAAATGCAGAGATAGTTTTGTGTGCCTTTTTAGAGAAATGAACAGGTTGTCAAGGGAGTATTCTCATAATATTCACGTTCATTTTATAACTGGTTCATTGCATGCAAATTTTCATTTGAACAATCAGGTAAGCCAAAAAAGGGATATTTTACAGTATTTCCATTAGAACACTTCCATCTTCTGTTGCCAGCTGGCTTTAATTCTAAAGGCTGAGAAGATGTTAAAATGACACTAATAAAATGAGTTTCAGCTGATGCTAGGGTTCCTCAATAATCCTCTTTGAAACATATGTTCACACGTTTAGATGAATGATTAGTACATATTTTTACGTAAAGGTAAAGGCCCACTGCAGTTATTTAAATAAATAAATGACCTTTAATATACGGTAAAGGAAATTTTTCTTTTTATATAAAAAAATGTAGGTCACACTAAATAAATTGACGTGATGAGAGTCATGTTTATTTTTGTGCACAATTCTAAAACAAAGAATATTTTGATTGTATTTTATGATTTGGAAATATTGGAAATGTTTAAGAAATTGTTTTGCAGAGGAATAATTAATAATAAACTACAGTATACAATTTATAGAACATGCATGTAAGATTTGTTATTTATAATTATCAGATATTAAATACAAAATTCATCAATTGATTCGACTATAAACTTTTAATTGCCTCATTAAAAAACATAAAATAAATCTGCCTGCTTATTGTTAATAATATATATAAAAAGTTATTAATCATAGACTTGTTGGTTGAAAAAACCTAAATAAAACATTAAGCTCAAGGGGGTTCTGTGTATGTAACATATATAGTATGTAAAAGCCATTAAACAGTACCTAAATATTTATAATATTTATTGACAGAAGTGCCATTAAATCTGTGTTTTATCAGTCAGATTTTTGGGGCTTTTCAAATGGACTGTGACCATTGGTACATAAGGGAAAAAGATGCCAGGGAACATTGGGATAGAATGTGATACTTTACTAGTACACCAATAAAAATAGCTAGGATGAATTGTAAGCCAGTGTATCCCTCCAACACTAAAAAGTCTTTAAGAATTGTTGTCTATTTAAAAATTGGATAGTTGAGCATATAAAACTCCTTGGTCTGTATTCAATGGCTGAGATGAATCTATCTTTACTATTCTATACTATTGAATAGTAATACTTTCATACATTGCAATGAAAACAAAAAAGATTCACTGTCCGATATTCATTAACTGACGTGTAAAATGTATCAATCAGGCCCGGACTGGGACAAAAAATAGGCCCGGGCATTTAAGCCTGAGCAGCCCTTATTTATTTATTGTTAAAGCCCACCCTTCATGTACCATCTTTGCATTTAATCATTCACACAAATCATTAACACATTCATTAATGCAGTCTCACAAATCATTCAAGCAATTCATCCTCACATGAATTCATTAATTGTCATACGCATTCACACAATTCATCCACACATTTATTCATTCATTCTCATACACATTCACACTACCCCCTCTCTTCATCTTATCTGCCCCTTCTCACTATGTTCCCCCTTTTCACTATGTAACCCCCTTCCCCTTATCACTATATACTGAGGCAGACAATGACGGTGGTACAGCATAACACCTATCACTATATACTGAGGCACACATTGACAGTGGTACAGCATAACTGCTATCACTATATACTGAGGCAAACATTGACAGTGGTACAGCGTAATCCCTATCACTATACATTGAGCCAGACATTGACAATAGTGCAGCATAACCCCAATCACTATATACTACGCCAAACATTGATGTGGTGTAGGCCTACCACTTCATTGTCTGGCTTAGTACTAGGGATGCACCGAAATGAATTCTGGACTTAAACCGAAAATGCTGCATTTACCTGTCCGAAACCGAATATGACCTCCCCACACCATAAAAAAATCTAACACTTTTATTTAAAGTAACACACCAAAATAGGACAAAACAATTAAAAAACAATATTATATGTATATATATATATATATATATATATATATATATATATGATTGTTAACAGCAATCACATTCTTATCATGCCCAGACATACCCAGATTCCAGGATGTACTCGCAGACTTGGCATGATAGGAGTATGATTGCCCTATCTACCCCTTCTCGCTCCCTTCGGCCCCATCTACCCTTTCTCACTCCCTTCTCCCCTATCTACCCCTTCTCACTCCCTTCTCCCTATCTACCCCCTTTCCCCTGTCTCACTCCCTTCTCCCTATCTACCCCCTTCTTACTATCTACCCTCTCCCTCTTTGAAGTTCACTTACCTTTCAGGAGTCCTGCGGTGGGGGTGCAAGGCCTCTGCCTCCCAGCTCTGCCACTGTATGGAACAGTATAGAGTGATGGGAGTTATGATGTACTTTTAGAGCATAATTAGATCATGAAAAAGACATTGGAAATGGTACAGCATAACACCCATCACTCTCACACACTTACCAATCCACACATATATACCAATCCACACGTATACCAATCCACACACATATACCAATCCACACACATATACCAATCCACACATATATACCAATCCACACGTATATATACCAATCCACACATATATACTAATCCACACATATATACCAATCCACACACATATATATATTCCAATCCACACATATATACACCAATCCACACATATATACACACCAATCCACACATATATACACACCAATCCACACATATATACACACCAATCCACACACATATACCAATCCACACACATATACCAATCCACACATATATACTAATCCACTCTCACTGAATGTTTTCCTACCTTTCCTCTTTTCTCTTTACAGCTCCTTTTCCTCCTCTTCTTCAGTTCTTCTGTCTTCTCTGTCTTCTTCCGGTTCAGAGGGCACGGACAGCGGTGGGCGCGGCTTCAGTGTTGTGCGCCGGGATCTGACAACAAACCCCGCCGCACAGCAGCTGTTGCCGCGCAGATCACAAGGGAGCGGTATCGGAGGTCTTTAACAGACCTCCGGCTCCCTTGAGTGATTTTAAGCCGGGTTGAACCCGGCTTAAAATCACTCAAGGGAAACGGAGGTCTGTTAAAGACCTCCGATACCGCTCCCTTGCGAGCCTGCTCCTCCAGCAGCGGACATTACTGTCCGTCTCTGGAGGGGTGCCGGGTGCCGCAAGTTGGCACCCCCTGATGAGCGGCACCCGGTGCGGACCGCCTCCTGCAGTGTGGCGCCCTGTGCAGACCCCAAAGGCCGGCCCTGCTCTAAAGGGCCGGGAAGTCCCCACCAGGGCCGGCCTTAGGGGTCTGCGGCCGCACAGGGTTTAAATTAAAACATCGGGGGGGGGGTTTTAACTTTATTTAACATCCTCCATGTTAAATAAAGTTAAAAAAAACTTTATTTAACATGGAGGATGTTAAATAAAGTTAAAAAAAAACCCCGATGTTTTAATTTAAACCCTGTGCGGCCGCAGACCCGTAAGGCCGGCCTTGGTGGGGACTTCCCGGCCCCTTAGAGTGGCGGACCCGGTCGCAGTTGCGGCGGCCTTAAGGGGCAGGTGCCCCTCATGCCCTGCGTTAATGCGGCCGTAGGTAGGGTAGGGGCCTGGAGCTGCAGCTCCATCAGCCCTTAAGTCAATGCGGCCCTGCCGTGGCCCGGCCCACCGGGCAAATGCCCGGTGTGCCCAATGGCCAGTCCGGGCCTGGTATCAATGTTTAATTTTTTCAATCACCACCTATGACATGATTGCTATTCAATTAATTGGTCTATTTCTAGAAACCACTCTGTTTTTCCCTTGCTGTATTATTATTATTATTATTATTTGTTAAAGATCAAGGACAATTACTATTAAAGGGGAGATATTGTTGACCATACAAGCTAACGTTCTTGAGGATTGTAGGGACAAGTGAAATGTTTTGCATACCATAGCACATTAGTTCATATATTTATATAAGCAATAATGGTTGGTGTGAAGCAATTGTGCGCTCACCCGTGGCTTTTCACATTGCATGCACTCTATTTTTCTGCTCTGCCTGGTTCCTCAATTGGATCTATATGTGGCCCTGGCCCACCTTAAGATTCTGCTGGTAAGGCCCTCCCCCCCATTGCCCTTCCCCTTACTGTATCACTGTCACAAATGCCTGGTGTGTGGTAATATACAAACTCTAGAAATTAGTCTTGGAATGGCCACCCAGCACACCTGGTGAATGCCCAGTGGGCCAGTGGCCATAGGGTTCCATACTTACAAATACTGCCCCTCCATCAGCAGATTGTGTCATGTAGTTTACAGCTGCAGGCTGGATTTGTGCAGACACATGCAATAAGATCATAAAAATGTAACATGTGACCACATGTATGTCTTTTGGTGGCCTCAGGTCTTAAAGTACCAGGGCTGCTTTATGGCCCTGCTAGCCCTGCTAGCTATTATGGCTTTCTACGGTTGCAATTCACATAAAAAAATGTCGACAATTGGAATCAAACTTAGTGTAAAAGCTGACGTTTAAAAGACACAGAAGGCAAAACACATAATTGTATATTTTAAGTGCAAATAATCTCTTTTGTTCTTTCGGTGTATCATAAAGTGGTTGTGTATGTTAGGTTGTGTGTGTTAGTTTAAATGTCTGTGTGTATTTTTGTGCCTTGTTCTGTTAGTGTCTGGGTGTGTGTGTTAGTGTGAGTGACTGGCTGCGCGTGTGTTAGTGTTGACTGTTAAGTTGAGTTAATGTGAGTGTCTGAGTATGTTATTGTGTGTGTATTAGTGTGCTTTCATGTGTATTAGTGTTCAGTGGCTAGGTCCGTGTGAATGTCTAAATGTATGTTTGTATCTGTTGGAGTGAGTACCCCACCCGAGGTCAGGCTCATAAACTGCCCCTGATGCATAGAGGAAAGAATGGAGGTTGAGGGGAGGCATGGCGTGTGGCCATACTACGCATAAGCCCTGTCATCTGAACAGAGGATGGAAATGAGCATATATGTGCAATATAATGGAGGTGGGGGCTAGCAAGTAACTCACAACCACTTGAATTTGCAACTCCCATTTTTCAGATGCCTGCTTTTTCTCAAATTACATATGTTAGTGAGGTTTCTGTTTCTGATTAGGTATTTGTGGCCAGAATAGCCAGGAAACCATTATGATCCTACAATGCTTGCTTTAAGTAAACACTAATTTGACTGTGAATATTGAGCTGCAAGCTTCCTGTTACAGTTAAAAGTTGTCTGGTGCTCAAATCTTGCCCGTTTAGGCAGTATATATTAACATACCTAGTTTAAACTTAATTCAGCTTGTGCATAGCACTATGCACACGTAGCAATAAGTACTATCTTTGCCCCCAAACAGCTTGCCACTAATCAGTCCCATAATTGTCGCCAAACAGCTTGTCTTTGCCATCTTTATCCTCAAAAAGTTTGTCTCTGCCATATTTGTGCCCAAACAGCTTAACGGTGCCAAATTTGTGCCCAAACAACTTCTTGCTGCCATCTTTATCCCCACACAGTTCAACAGTGCCATCTTTGTCCCCAAACAGCTGAACAGTGCCATCTTTTGTACCCAATCAGGTTGTCTCTGCCATCTTTGTCCCCAAGCACCTTGTCTCTACCATCTGTGTGCCCAAACAGCTTAACACTGCCAACTTTGTCCCCAAACAGCTTCCCAGTGCCAACTCTACCCACCCTAAAACTATATGCATGTAATACTGTGTTACTAACTTTACCATGGCTCTGGGCTATTACATCTCTATGTGCATTGAGGGGAGTATGTGACTTCTGTATCATGACACCAGTAAACATGACATTAGTAAACTAGAAAAAAGTGGCATTAATTGCATGGAACAGTGACTGGTGCTAGACTATGTACATGCAGGTTAAAATTAGGGATATGGACTATGCATATGAGTAAAAAACATGGTCTTCCAAATTAATTGCACACAAAAATAGTGTTGGTTTATTTTGGGCAATCCGCAGTTCTGGTTCATGCAGCAATGTTATAAACAGGCAGGTTTCCAAACAGATTTATTAATGAAAAACACACAACTACAAGCAAAAACATAGCTCACTAAACATGCAGTAGATCCCTTTGCACTATAATGTAAAGTAAATTAGAAAGTTAACAACTGTTTTGGCAACCCTGACAAACACCCATGCTCTCAGCAGTTCAAACTCCATACTGCCCTTCAGCTTTGAGGCCTGCTAGCTAAAGTCTCAGCAGTTGCCAATTAGGAGCTTGTGAAGGGGTACAGGCTATGGAGAATTCTGGGTCTTAAATAAATTCCGTATACAACCCTTCCATAGACCCTGTCACACATGGCAAAATCATTTTCTGCATTATAGAATTGAAAAAGGGCAGGCCATTTTTTATTTGCACAAATAGAAAAGAGAGAAAATTATATTTTTATAAATAAAAAGTTGGAATAAAGGACAATATTTTCTGAACTCTTGATTTAACTTGAGTTTTTATGGTGTTACTATGTGCTTGATTTCACAAATAGACAAGATTAAACATTTTGATTGCAAACTTCACAGACCAAAAGATTTTGCATTGAGAATTCTGTGAAAGCAAAGGAAAACCTTAACATTGTCTGGCTCTATTTCAGTAATTGTTGGATAGTCATATGCCATAAGTATATTTTGATCACCTCATTTTACATTCACAATTATAAAGTAATTACATGTTTGCATAATAATGGTCGTGTAGGCTTAGTTTGCATATGCATGTGAATCTTGCTAATGTGAGAAAAAATAATTTTAAACTAGAGGATGTACATAAATGGATGAACATTTTAACAGTTTCAGTGTGTTAGGGGGTTATATTTCTTGCAAAATGTAAATATCACCACTGACAGTAATGGTCAATTCACTATTATTTTTGTAAAGTGTATAATACAGTTACACTTTAGGGGAATATTTTGACCAAAATTGGCACAATTTTGGCTCTATACACCACTACAATGGATTTGAAATTAAACAACCGAGATGCCATTGAAGTGCAGACTGTCATCTTTAATTTAAGCGGTTGAATAAAAGTATTATAGTTTGCATATGCATCTATTCCTCTAGATTGTAAACTCGTTTGAGCAGGGCCCTCCTCACCTGTTGTTTCTGTAAGTCAAATTGTTATGTTACATATTACTTGTTATGTCCTGTTCACCCATTGTACAGCACGACGGAATTTGATGGCGCTGTATAAAACAATAAATAATAATAATAATAATAATAATAATAATAATAATATTACATGTGGCCAATGTAGTTCACCAACATTTTATTTCTAGTAGATGCTATTGAAAGACATTAACATGATCTAACATTTTGATAAATGCAGACCTAGAGTCATCTATAACACAAGAAAATAAACTTACATTCATCTACAAGCAGTACATATTCCTGAATCAAGATATATTTATTACTGGCAAAAGTTATTGTCATTATCAGCATATAAATCCCATTAAAAATGTAGTAGTTAGGAAGACAACTGTCTGTTGACAGGGACCCTGCACATGTCTGTGCGTGGGTTATTTGAATGAATTTATATATTATTTACATATATCGTGGTTTAATTTTATATTGAAATTGTAAGGCATGGTATTTATATTGTTATAGACCACTGATTAATTTCAAATTAATTTCAACTAATATTTCTTGAGCATGTAAAAGTCATTTTCTAATCATATGATATGATATGCAATTTAGGTTTTTGAAAACATATTTTTTTTGCGTATACACAGCTCAGTATACTTAAACTTTTTCTATTATAAATATGTTAGAAATGTTCATTTTTCTGTTTGTTATCGTGAAAAGTAATCTTAAACAACTCTCATGGAGGAATCTTTATTCTGTCCCATTATGTTACACTCCTCGTTTGGTGAACGGGCTTATGTGGCAGAACACAAAGTGTGAAGGTGATTAGTTACTTTTTTATGGATATTTCTCCACATCAGCTACAGTGACTGGAACAAAAAAAAACATCTATAAAGATCTATTAAAAATCTATAGACAATTTTTAAGATACAAGATGCTAAACTCTGTGTTGAAGATAGATCCAGTTTAAGAATTATCCTCAACGCAATGGCACAATAATCTGAATGTTTATGAATTGACGGCATTGCCTTTCTAGTCATATAGTTACTATAAATCTTTTGTTCCTGGCAGTATAGTGTCTTAAATTATATGGATATTTGTTTGATAATGCTGAGAGTTTTGTGGTGCATCATGCAAATTTATTGTGAATACACTACATCAGTTAACCATAATGCAAAGTGTACCATAGAAAGTTTTGAAGTAATTGGTACACTGTGTTCCCATAATTATGTAAGAGCTTTCATACATCTCATAACAAATGCAGTTTATTTCACATTGTTTTTAGGTTTAAGACAGTCTGTGTCAGTTTGATATATTACTCTAGTTTATATTATATTTTTTTTTTTATAAAAAAAATACATAAAAAGATCATCTAATATTCTAATAATAATACCTGAGGCTGAAAATAAATATCTCTAAAACAATTACACTTATTGAAAAACAAAAATTATTAAAATTATTCATTTAAATATAAATATGCCAAGCATAACAGTACTCTTTTAACCCCTTAAGGACAATAGGGGTTTTTACTCGTAGTATATTGTGGGACAATGGCTCTTTTAACGTTTTTCAGTGTTACTGTTTAGCTGTGATTTTCTTCTCTCTCATTTCGTGCTCCCACACATATTATATATTGTTTTTTTCAGGACAAACAGGGCTTTCTTTAGATACCATTCATTTTATCATATCATCTAATTTACTATAAAAAAAATGATAAAATATCGGGATTTTTTATTAAAAAATTACTTTTTCTCACTTTTTAAACAGAAAACTTTTACTCATCTGCAAAAACTAATGAAAAAACCTGCTAAATAGATTCTACTATTTGTCCTGAGTTTAGAAATACCCAATGTTTTTATGTTTTTTTGCTTTTTTCTGCACGTTATGGGGCAATAAGTACAGGTAGCGTTTTGCCATTTCAAAACCTTTTTTTCCAAATCTGGTCATTATTCCCCCCATGTGCCATTTCAGGTATCTTTGAAGCCGGCCAATGAAATTTACCCCCATCAAACCATATATTTTTAAAAACTAGACACCCCAAGGTATTTGAAATGCTGGTATTTTAACCCTTTCCATGCACTAATTTTACCACTACCCTTTGTGAAACTTTATGGTAGTAATTCTTTTTGTATTTTTTTCACACATGTTGTACTTCAGGTATAAATTTATCGCTCCTGGTATATGTCCGTGTCACACAACACCCCAATATGTGTTCAGTAACATCTCCTGAGCGCAGCGATACCCCCCATGCATGGGTTTGTAGGGTTATTTGGGAGGTAAAAGGCCGCCTTTGTGAGGTGTGTATTTTTTTGCCATTTACACATCTGCCCCATGTCCCATATTTGGGACATCTTTGAACCCGGCCAATTCAATTTACCCCATCAAATCATATATTTTTTAATACTAGACACCCTATGGGCATTTGTAATGCCAATATTTTAACTCTTTCCATGATGGAATTTTTGTAAAGATAAAAAATTTTAGGACTTGCTTATTAAAAACTTTTTTTTTTGGTGACATTGGGGATTTTTACGTTACCATATTTTTTACATTTTTTTTAAACATTTTTGACCATTTTTTTTTTATTTTTTTAAAAAAATTTTTGTATTTTTTTTTTTTTTTACTAGTCACTCTCATTAATCAACCTGCAGGAGGAGCTCGAGAGTTCTCAAGAGGGTCTGGATAGACACTCTGTGAACTCAGATGTATTGTTAATGCCATCCTGTGAATGACGGCAACGTCATTAACAGGATGGCACTTGTGGTTGCTCCTCGGAGCAATCACAAGGCGATCGGGGTAGGGGGGTAGTGTTGCTGACATGCCTCGATACTGAGGCATGTCAGCAACACAGTTTATGCTTAGGAAGCGATTCCGATCGCTTCCTAAGCAGTTTTAGCCGGGCGCCGCCGCGATCTTTGATGATCGGTGCGGCGGCGGCCATTTTTCTTCCGGGGAGGGTTGCCGAGGGCTGCCCTCCCCGGATCCACGGTCAGCCTCTGTCACGATCCGGGACGTTCTCGTCCCGAACCGCAGCGGAGCCATTCTCCCGAGTACCCGCGGATAGCGGGTACTCGCCATTTACCGTCCCCGGTGCCCAATCTTCGGTGCCCGCGTCCGGTGGGCACTCGTGGTCTGCTGCTCCCCGTGCCGCCCCTCCAGAATAGGGAGGAGGAGCACGCACACATGCCACGCCCCCTCCCTCTCTCTATGCATCAGTGGAGATCACGCTGCACGCACAGCTCCACGTCATTAGCTGGGGGCGGGGCTTGCCGAAGCGGCAAGTTTAAAACCTGAGCACTGACACTCAGTCAGTGCTCGGTTGTTGTTCCCAGCTGAGCTGTTCCCTGCTGCATATTGCGTTTACTCCTGATTTGGTTTGTTCCTGGCTACTCTGATATCTCCATTCCTGACCCGGCTTGTCTGATTACCCTCTCGTTGCTGACTCGGCTTGTTCCTGTTTACTCTGATTTCTCCACTCCTGACCCGGCCTGTCTGAGGATCCTCCTGTTGCTGAACCATTGCCTTACTCCTGACTACGTTACCTTCTCCAATCCTGACCCGGCTTGCTCAACTATTCTTTGGACTCTGTCCGAACCGTTCCTGTTGCTACCTTTCCTGCATACTGGATTCCTTACCTGCATTTTACTAACAGAGACATTACATAACAACCGAGCCCTTATGGAATCCGCAGGTTTGGCTGAGGCTGTGGCCGCACTTACCCAGCAAATGGCCGTGTTTAATCAGTCACTGCAAGATGTTCAAGCAGGACAGCTTCAGATACGCCAGGAGATGCACCAGAGGCAAGGCGGCTCTAACGCTCAAGGCGATCCTTTCTCGGCTCCTTCTATGGCACCTGAATCCCTGACTCTGCAAGGAGCATTTGCACCTGAACCTCAGATTCCTATGCCTGAACGTTTCTCCGGTGACCGTAAGAAATACACTACTTTTATGATGTCTTGCCAAATTCTGTTTAATTTAAGACCACATACTTACTCATCGGACTATATAAAGATCCATACGGTTATTGCACTATTGTCAGATGAACCTCAACTTTGGGCTCACCAGCTACTTCGCAGTAATAGCTCTATTTTAGAGTCATGGGGCTCCTTCCGCCAAGCAATGGACGCTCTCTACGAGGATCCCTTCCGATCTACTTCCGCTACCAGCACCCTACGGGCACTTAAACAAGGTAAAAGACCTGTAGAAGAATATATTGCTGAATTCCGTCGGATCTCTATGGAGACATCCTGGAACGAACCTGCACTGCATGATCAATTTCGGTTAGGATTGGCAGAGAATATTAGGGATGAACTGGCACGCACCAATATACCCAATTCTCTGGATGAGTTTGCTAACCTAGCCATTCAAATTGACCGTAGACTACGGGAAAGAAAGGCCGAAAGACAAACCACCTCCTTCTCAAATTGGTCGTCCATACGGCAGACAGTCAAGGTAACCCCTAGGGACAATGGGGAGGAACCAATGCAATTGGACCTCATCAGGGGACCTCTATCAATGGCTGAGAAGGAGCGTCGCCGAAGCCTGGATTTATGCCTGTACTGCGGAGGTAAAGGCCACTACGCCAATGAATGCGGAACCAAGACACGTTCCCCTAAGGGTAAGCAGAACCCTCGGTTTATGCAAACTAACAAGAAAGCATCCTTACACTTCTCCAATCACTTATCCCTTTCAATATCTTTACAGTGGAAAGATGACCCCGTCAACCTTTTGGCCATGATTGATTCTGGTGCTAGCAGTAATGTTTTGGATGCTGACCTCATACAACGCCTGGGAATGACCACCAGGGAGAAGACGTCACCTATTTTTCTACAATTGGTAGACGGAAGCCCTTTAAAGACTGGTCCTATTACTAAAGAGACTGTACCTTTATGTATGCGTATTAGTCCTAATCATATGGAGGAGATTATATTTGATGTGGTGCCTTCTCCTGTTTTTCCAGTCATATTGGGTCTACCCTGGTTAAGGACTCATAATCCTGTTATCAACTGGGAGACCGGTGCTGTACAGTTCACCTCTAATAAATGCTCACAACACAGTCAACCCTCTTTGTCTCTTAATGTGGCTCATGACTTTAGTTCACTGCCTATACCTAAAATACCACCTCAATACTCAAGATTTTCTGATGTGTTTGAGAAAAAAGGAGCTAATGAACTACCTCCCCATAGGGAGTATGATTGTCCGATAGAATTGTTCTCCGGTGCTCCTATTCCTTTTGGTCGCATTTATCCGATGTCTGAACCGGAACTAGTTACACTCAAGAACTATATCGATGAGAATCTGGCCAAGGGATTTATAAGACCCTCTACATCACCTGCCGGAGCGGGTATTTTCTTTGTTGCTAAAAAAGATGGTGGCCTTCGCCCCTGCGTGGACTATGGCGAGATCAACAATATAACCATCAAGAACCGTTACCCTTTACCTCTAATATCGGAACTAATGGAACGCGTTCGCTCTGCCTCTGTGTTTACCAAAATCGATTTACGAGGAGCCTACAACCTGGTCAGGATTAAGGAGGGACACGAGTGGAAGACTGCGTTTAGATCACGATATGGTCTCTTTGAGTATTTGGTGATGCCTTTTGGCTTATGTAATGCTCCTGCTACCTTCCAACATTTTATGAACGATGTATTTAGAGACATGTTGGATCAATTTGTCGTTATCTACCTGGATGATATTTTAATTTACTCGGAATCGTTACCAGCCCATCGAGAACATGTATCCAAGGTATTGATGCGTCTCAGAGAGAACCGATTATATGCCAAAATTGAGAAATGTGTTTTCGAGACTCAATCAGTGGAATTTTTAGGTTTTATTTTGTCTCCTACAAGGGTCCAGATGGATCCAAAAAAGATAACCACACTCCTTCAATGGCCCCCTCCTACTGACAGGAGAGGAGTTCAAAGATTTGTGGGTTTCGCTAATTTCTACAGAAAGTTCATCAGAAACTTCTCTAAAGTCATTCAACCAATCACATCACTCACGTCCGTCAAAAAGAGGTTCGTCTGGACTGAATCTGCACAAAGAGCGTTTGAGTTTTTAAAGGAGAGATTCACTTCGGCACCCATACTGATTCTTCCGGTACCACAACGACCATATGTACTCGAGGTAGATGCGTCTGATTCTGCGATAGGAGCAATCCTCTCCCAAAGAGATGAGTCAGACAACCAACTTCACCCAGTCGGATTCTTCTCTCGTACGCTTAACCCTGCGGAAAGAAACTATGGGGTAGGGGAGAGAGAGATGCTGGCTTTGAAACTGGCACTGGAGGAGTGGCGACATTTATTGGAGGGTACTCTTCATCCCATCACTGTTTACACGGATCATAAGAACATGGAGTTTTTTAAGACTGCCAGACGCCTGCAACCCAGACTTGCCAGATGGTCTTTGTTCTTCTCCCGCTTCCAGTTACACATTACATATAGACCGGGTTCCCGTAATACGAAGGCTGATTCGTTATCCCGTATGTTCGAGAGACCCACATTACCATCCCATGACGAGAATACTGTGTTACAATCAGGACATTTTCTAACGCTTACACGTTCTCTATGGGATGAACTTCATTCGCTCTCCTCCAACCTAAATCCATCTGATTTCCCTCAACTACAGTGCCGAGGAGGGTTGTACTATCACAAAGATGCAATTTACACTCCTCCTGAAATACGTCTTATGATATTGCAACATTTTCACGATACCCCTGCAGCTGGACACGGGGGCATCACACAGACTATTGACCTAATTCAAAGAACCTTCTGGTGGCCTGATCTCAAGGAAGACGTTTATAAGTTTATACGATCCTGCAATATATGTGCTCGTTCCAAGGGTTCTCATCATAGGCCTGCAGGTTTTTTGTGTCCTCTGCCAGTACCGGTGCGGCCATGGTCTGACATTTCCATGGATTTTATCACGGACTTACCTGAATCTAACCAACACACCACTCTTATGGTGGTCGTCGACAGATTTTCGAAGACGGCTCATTTTATTCCTGCAAGACAATTACCCACATCTGAAGAGACGGCTACCTTTTTTGTGAAAGAAATTTTTCGTCTGCATGGTCTACCTGAAAATATTGTTTCTGATCGAGGAACACAGTTCACGTCACGAGTCTGGAAGGCCTTTTGCGAGGAATTACACATACAGCGTTCTTTGTCTACTTCATTTCACCCTCAGAGCAACGGACAGACAGAACGAACAAACCAAACTTTAGAACAATATCTCCGTTGCTTCACGTCTCACCTACAAAACGACTGGTATCAACTCTTACCACTGGCAGAATTTGCCTACAATAACCATATTCATTCCTCGATACAGATGTCCCCCTTCTTTTCTAACTATGGCTTCCACCCTTCCATGCTTCCTGGCTCCCCCATCTCCAGTGCAGTTCCTGCTGTAACCAATCAGATCTCGAGGATGACTAATATTTATCGGGACTTACGTACCACCCTTATCAAATCTCAACAACGTTACAAATCCCAGTCGGATAGACACCGTAGTGTCACACCTGCATACAAACCTGGGGACAAGGTATGGTTATCCACTAATCACCTCAAATTAAGTTGTCCCTCCAGAAAACTAGGACCCAGGTTCGTGGGTCCCTACACAATCCTACGAATCATCTCTCCCGTGGCAGTTGAACTAACGCTCCCTCCTTCTATGCGGATTCACCCAGTATTCCACGTATCCCTTGTGAAACCATGGATTGAGAATCCTTTTCCGGGTAGACACCCAGATCCACCTGCTCCCATCATCGTCGACGAATCTAATGAATATGAGGTTGAGCAGATTATGGACTCCAGAAGATACAGGGGTCGTCTCCAGTACCTCATAAAATGGAATGGATACGAAGTGAATGAAAATTCTTGGGAGGATGCCAGGGAAGTACATGCCGATGAATTGGTACAGAACTTTCATTCCCTTCATCCTCACAAACCAGGTCCCTTGAGAGCCCGGAGGTCTCTCTTTAGGAGGGGAAACTGTCACGATCCGGGACGTTCTCGTCCCGAACCGCAGCGGAGCCATTCTCCCGAGTACCCGCGGATAGCGGGTACTCGCCACTTACCGTCCCCGGTGCCCAATCTTCGGTGCCCGCGTCCGGTGGGCACTCGTGGTCTGCTGCTCCCCGTGCCGCCCCTCCAGAATAGGGAGGAGGAGCACGCACACATGCCACGCCCCCTCCCTCTCTCTATGCATCAGTGGAGATCACGCTGCACGCACAGCTCCACGTCATTAGCTGGGGGCGGGGCTTGCCGAAGCGGCAAGTTTAAAACCTGAGCACTGACACTCAGTCAGTGCTCGGTTGTTGTTCCCAGCTGAGCTGTTCCCTGCTGCATATTGCGTTTACTCCTGATTTGGTTTGTTCCTGGCTACTCTGATATCTCCATTCCTGACCCGGCTTGTCTGATTACCCTCTCGTTGCTGACTCGGCTTGTTCCTGTTTACTCTGATTTCTCCACTCCTGACCCGGCCTGTCTGAGGATCCTCCTGTTGCTGAACCATTGGCTTACTCCTGACTACGTTACCTTCTCCAATCCTGACCCGGCTTGCTCAACTATTCTTTGGACTCTGTCCGAACCGTTCCTGTTGCTACCTTTCCTGCATACTGGATTCCTTACCTGCATTTTACTAACAGAGACATTACAGCCTCACTTGTGAGGCTTCCGTGGATGCTGCAAAGCCGCCGATCGCGGCGAAAACGGAGATGCAGCTATTTAACGGCAGCCCGTACATGTACGGGCATTGTCGTTAACACGTTGCACGGCAACCCCGTACATGTACGGGGATTGTCGTTAAGGGGTTAAAATACACTTTTCAGAAGTTCATATTCTTCATTCCAAAAATGTTAATTTTGAATTATCAACAGGGATTTATACCCTCTAGCAGGGCCCCCCTCACCTGTTGTCTCTGTAAGTCGAATTGTTATGTTGCATACTACTTGTTTTGTCCTGTCCACCCATTGTACAGCGCTATGGAATTTGATGGTGCTATATAAAACAATAAATAATAATTAAATTAATAATACATTAATCCAAAACGTCATAAGTTGTTACATTAACCAACCACTATATTTATAACCTGAAAAGTCAACAATAGCCAGAGGTGGTCTGAAACCAAAAGCAGGCCCTTATATGCTTTCTCTGCCCAGGCTCAACTGCCCATCAAACATTTAAACCGCATAACCTATGGCAATTCCAATCCTGACACATTTCTTGGGATAATGGATTTGGGGTAGTCTTTTAGATTTGCATCAGAAAGTATATCTCTTCTGGAGCTCACAATATCAAAATATCTTTATCTCTAAATGTTGGGTAAAATGTGGGTCTATTCACTAAGAAGATGAGTGGACAGTCACATATCCTCACATTCTAACCCTTGCAAAACAGTTCTTAGATTCACTGGGACTTCACAATGTTTGAGTTAAAGGTTAGGGCATAACATATATACATATAAATATCCAATTACTTTGGAACCAAACTTCCTTTGTAATTTCTCAGGAAGGAGATCCCCCCAGTGCCCTTATGGTAACACATTTGACCCATTGACTGGGTGATGGTATTTTTTAGTTATCTGCATATGAACTTTGAGTTTTTATGATTGTCTTAGCCATTGGTGACACACTGAAACTGGGACCCATACACAGGATGGGGCAGTCCTATTACAAATGACTGTTCTGAGCAGCATCAGATTTCCCACCAGGCAGAATAGGCATGTGCATAGATTACAGTGTTTTTCGGGATGCCATGAAGGTTCTAGGAGTGGGATTAATTTAGCCCCCTCTTAACTCATCTATGTTCTGCACACTCATGTCCCATTTATTTTATGCTTTTATGCTTCTACAAAGCCACTATTAGTATTATTATAGTACATAGGGGTTGTGAAAGATCTTTCCTTAAGGATTTAAAATCAGTTACATATCAAGCTATTCAATATTTAGTATATTAAATTATAATCTTGCAACAATGACCATTTCTCCATTGTGACCCAATATTAAAAATGATGAATAGAAACATACCTATTAATACTAAGTTAACATGTTTCTTTAACCCCTTATGTCCCACGGGAACCTACAGAATATCTCAGGATTAGAAGGATAAAGGAACATCTCACATATTCTAAACCATAGTCCAAAGACATTAGTCTGATTTTGAAAACTGCTTAACCAGAATTTCACAAATTGGGAATGTTATTATAAACCCTAGGTGCAAGAAATCATCAGCTCTTTAAGATGTTTTTATTATCATTCTGCCTTTCCTCCAGCCTTAATGTCAGCATTTACACTTTCCTTAACCTATGGTTTTAAGTAACAGTTGCCATAGGAGAAATGCTATCTACCAAACCAGATGCCTGTCACCACTTCCCTTTCACATGCCTGGTAATTAAGGTCTGACTGATTTATTGACTGACACCTAACAAATCCCACCACAGGTTTTATGACACACATACTTCCTGGGGCGAAATTTATTTGAAAACGATGGCTAAGCTGAAAAGTAAAAGTAGCGAAAGAAAAAATTACAGGGAAAACATCTTACATAAGCATACAGGTTTTTTTTCTAAGTTTTCAAAACGAGACAAAAAACCTTTAGCACATCTCTTTCCGATTTTATTTAACAAAAAACAGAGAACGGAGTAGTAAAACAGCATTTTTGTGCTTTAAGATTCATCTGAAATTCCTCACATAGAGAAAAGCTCTACAAGAGGAAATGAGGAGGGGGGGAGACGAGCTCACGGCTAATATTACAGTCAAGTCCCAATTTTACCTAAGGGAAAGCACTTTATTAAAACTCATGACTGAAATTGCATGACAGGTGCCAATATCCTCCACCCTGACAGATGTGTCAGTTTGCGAATGTCATTTTCTTGTCAGCAATCCCTAGATGGAGTTGTTCTCCTCGCCATTTGTCTCTCTTCCAGCTAGATCACACATGCCCGTCGTCTGCCTCCAAGCTGCGCTGTGTTGTTTGATGTGTGGGATTCTTCACAATGAGACTTATTAAAAGACAGTCCATTATTTTTATTTAGAGCATTTCCAAAACAAGCAGAGCGCACAAAGATAATTTAAAAAAAAAGAAAAAAAATCATGTGGTAGGTCATCTTAAGGCCAATGCCGCTCTGTTAGAATTGCATATGAAACCACATTCTGCTTTCTTTTTTTTAATAAGCATAATTTCCTTGATATTTAACCCAGGTAAAATGCTTGGGTAACATTTTTTTTTGTCTGTATGGCCTCTTACAGTATACAGATTAATATCTGTGTTCAAAGACATGTTACTGATTTACTGTATATTTTATATTACAAAACACACTAATGAATGCGTATAGTGTCTAATAGTTTTTCAAGGTCCAATGGATCATATTCAGAAGTTGCCATGTTCACCAGACGAATACAAACACGCATGCACTTGTAACATTATGTACTATTCTGCTAACAAAAATAAGTCAGATTTTGTTCCCTGCAACATATTTATGATATTCAAGCACACAATTTAATGTATAGGAAGCTCTGCTGGAAAATGTACACAATTGTCAGTGCAAAATTGTTAGTTTCTGTTTATGATTTTTGTAAAATATAATACTCTCATAAGGTATGTATACACTTCTGCACATTTGCAATGCATTTATACTCTGCAGACAAGCATCTACATTATGCATTTGCTATGTATTCAATATAGGCGGGGGTACCCCTTCTACCTGGCAATACCCAGAGATGGTGGGACCCTAGTTATCCGGAGGGCCTTGACCTGCCACAGATACAAATGGAGGATTGGCTGTCACCAGAGTTCTTGGCAAGCTCCCTGAACTAGAAGCGAGCACTAGACAGGACCTGTCACTCCATTGGAGTGCAGGAGACCTCAGACTCTATAATCCAGAGTAACACAGGGAAGGGAACAATAAGAGCATCCTACCGTTAAATGTGATAAGCTTTGCGGGAAGGCTGCCGAGATGTGAGGTTCACACGTCACCACCTCTTCTTTTTCCGGTGGTAAACATTGGGTTTCTGAAGAAACTCCTGCAAGAGGTCAGAACCACAGCGATGCATAATGTTCTGAGATAAAAATTCTAGCTACAAAACTTATTAAAGAATTTTTCAACTATAATTCTCCACCACTGTTAGCAACCTCTATATTTTGGCAACGATGTGGCAGATTTTCTAAGGTCGTGCCACAGCATCTTAATCAGTTTCAAGTCAGAACTATGACCAGTCCACTCCAAAACCTTAATTTGGTTTCTTTTGAGCCAAGGTGAACTTGCTTGTATGCTTCAAAACATCGTCCTGCTGAGCATGAAGGGTTTGTAGAAGGAGGGGGTGGTCAACTGTGTCAAAGACTAATGAAAAGGTCCAATAGTATAAGCAGCGAGATGTTTTAGCCTTGATGAGGTCTGTTACACGATGGGTAATTGCGTGTGTATTAAATACAAATTTGTCAGTATGCACAAGGTGTGCTAGAGGGCATAGTGTGAATGTTTTGGTTGGATAAGGTCATAAATTTCAGGTGTGTCAACATAATGGTAGTGGATCTATTGTCTTTAGGTTATAAAGACCCAGGGGACTATAGGAAATCTTGCTTGGCCACAGGGAAACAACTTCAAAGGGTACACACATTACATAACAGCAACCAATCAAATGTCTCCCCATTAAACCCATTTTTGGATTTCTCCCATATCTAGGGGCAGCCATATTTTAGATTGTTTAGATACACAGTAATATCCATACAGGAGAAAGGCAACACCACACACCTGGAGATCTCAGAACAGGTATGTAGTGTGAGTTTGTAGTGTAAAGGCTTTAAGTAAACATACTTACTCCACTGGCGCTCAGCTGTACGTAAACACTTTGGTAGGAGACAGGTCTGTGTGCAATGCTGTAGCTGAGGTGGATAGCATGGGGGTGGTACACAGTTACAGGAGTAACCATTTCTAGGACTGAGGGTAGTCTATGGTTATACTGAACTGTGGCAACATTAGCCCAGGGGGAAGAGATGCTTCTCAGACTTCCCAATGCCTTCTGAGGCTACCTTTTAAACATTGTTGTGCATGTTCATTACTTTCACGTGGAAAGGCCTGGCTCCCACCTATTAACCCTATCATGCTGAGAATAAAGAGCACTCCAACATGCTACTGACACGTACACCTCTCTTTTTCTGCCTCTATATATAGATAATACACTCACACAAGAATTAAACGTGCACACCAAGGATTTATGGGCTATGGTTCAGGAGAGTTTATTCACATTTAGTGGCAAAGGATCACCTGGTTGATCCTGACAGTAGCATATGCTTGTCTCAAAGATTAAGCTATGCATGTGTAAGTGCACATGGCCGGTACTGTGAAACTGCGAATGGCTCATTAAATGAGTTATGGCTCTTTTGATTGCTCCTGTTATGATACTCACTAAAAGTGAATAAAGTCCTTTGAACCTTAGCTAAAAATCCTTGGTGTGCTTTTTTACTTTCTTGTATATGGACCTTGCTTTGAAGATGCACACAGTTATGAATCTACTGAGACTCTGTGCAGGGTTACTTGCATATCCTGCATGTCATTTCCAGAATCACTGTAGTTGCAGAGAGTCTAACTAAAATACAAAGTATAAGCAGGGACACACTCAGTGTTCATACTGGAGGCAACAACTACTGAGTACTGAAGATCTGTAGAAGTTATAATGGGCTAGTTCATGGGCGAGCCTAGAGCCTAGAGGCTATTACTTCGGCCACCCCTTATGAATAACACAGTCACTATAGTACAATTAAAAAATGAATTACCAAAATAAAATTATTTTGCGGGTACCAAACCAAAATCAATGTCCAGTTTTTAATTTTTGATGTATTCATGTTGTGTGAAGTGGCATGAACCTAAACAAATCCAACACAGACTTTGATCCCAGTCAATTGCTTCAAGATTTATATTGTCAAGGTAAATATCAAATAAAAGTAAATACTCTGCTTTTTAGAAAATGTCAATCAAATCCGTCTTTCCTTAGTCCTTACCTATGTAGCTGACAAGGGTCAACAAGCATTTGCTAAAGAGGTGGAACTGTAGTTAAAATACTAATTCCACTTGAAAACAATGCTAAAATAATTGTTGCTCATTACATGTAACCCAAAATATAGTGTACTGATACTACACCTGATCGGTTGTATAAGCTCACAGTTTACAGTTAAGCACTTAGGTGGAAAACGCATAAAGCAGTTGATTTAGCTTTTTGCACAACAAAATATCTTTATGAAAAGCCAGCCGAGTAAGAGTGCACAGGTTTTCTTCAGTGAGTACAAATCATATGCATATAGTAATAAAGTAAATAATCATTGCAACCTAAATAAGACAGATGATGTTGCAGTTGTGTAAGTCAAGTGCATGGTGTGCTTCATTGTACATTGTGCAGTGACTAAACTTCGAGCCATGCAATTACTTTCCCGAGCAGTCAGCTTGTTAATATTTCATTGTGCTTAATGGGGGCCAGGTAAACACCAACATACAGTACAAGTTAATTTACTAATTTCAACTAAATTGCATGCCAGCATTTTCGTTTTCACAACCATAAAGATGAATACTTTTATTTTGCATACAAAGTTGTTAGATCTGTTGTTGCCATATTTTCCGATTTGAAAAAAAAATGGCAGAATCAACAGGGCTTGATTCAGTGAGCCACCTAAATCGAAATCAGTGTTAACAGTGGATGAACATGCATGGTTTCAGATTCAAATACATGTCTAAAAACAGGTTAGCAGCCATGGAATCCAAAAAAGCTACATACAAAACGGGAGCAAGCAACTTCACCTATGTAACTGAATGGGGTGCACAGAGTATTAGCAAATCTTAAGTGGATACATTTTGCACATACTTTCTACATGAAAAACAATAAAAACTACATCTAAAATTGTTTACACTGGTCTTAATTATTTTAACACGCTGTAGAAAGGTTGAGCAAATATTCAGCGCATACTTGAAAGACAGTATAACATGGTTAATGTAAGTCTTTTAATTTTATATAAAATTCTTTAAATTTGAAACTTTCACATGGTTAACACAGAGTTTTAATAAATTTCTTGGGTGTATTCAAGAAAAGTATCACTACCCAATTAAAATAACCACATGGTGGTTATTCATTTAAACTGCTTGCTACAAATGTATCAATCTTAATTGGCAAACCCTCCCTTCTCAAGAAAACATAGAGAGACATCTGCCAAAACACTTCAAACTGATACATTTTTTAGCAAGCAGTTCAATTAAATGCCGTTGACGGGGTTATTTTAATCTTGTAGTAATAGTTTCCGGGGCATGAAGGTGAGATATCAAAACGTCGTTAGTTAACCATATTAAGGGATATTACTGATATAAGCACAGTCAAATATTTTTGAAAATGTAGAACTTTTAATGTTGTTACATATTTAATTACACCCAACACACCACATCACCCAGCCCAGCAGAGACAGCACAGGAACATATGCTACTCATCTGTTCTATAAAAGATGACACAAACTGGGTTTGTAATAAAAGATGCTATCTGTTCCCCATTATCATCCGATGGTCACAGGCTGACATCATCAACGGGTTTATTTTTTGGGTTGGAAACAGGGCTATAAGTCACTGTGTTGCTCACATGTATAGATCACATGTAGTCTGGCTACATCAGTGTCATCTGTCTCATTATGTTGATGACAACAGCATTATGACCAGGAGCAGTATACTAATAATATATCTGCAGTTCTGTTTTGAAGTAACCTTTAAGTATTTGGATCTCCAAAGTATTTTGTCTCCTATTTCCCTGACAGCCCTTTATATGTACTTGCCAAACTTACTTCTTTTTCAGCTTCAAATTTAGAAAATATCTGTGTGCAAAAATGTGAACTGCAAAAATGTGAAGCTCCAGTTATCACCTAAATCAGGCAAATGCCGACAGGTAGATAGTTATACAGATTCCCCATTGACTTATTTCCTTGGACACAGATTATTTACAGCTTCTTATATTATGATACATATATATAATGTACAATGTTACCAACTTCATCCCTATTCTTTGGGGGATCTCGTTTGGGGAACTTGTCAGGTGCCTTATTACTATGGTAGATAGATGCAGACCTGTTATGTATCATCCTGCCATTTCTTATATTTTTTACATAAAGCACGGGAGCTGAGAAAACACTGGGAAAAGCCATAACTTAAAATTCATGGGCAGGGAGCATTTAAACTACAAATGATTTCTATCCACATCTTTCTAGCCCCTTTTAAATTATTGTTCTTCTAGGTTATCAACTAAATTAAATATTGTCAACAAAACATTGAGACTTCCCATCTTGTTATTTATCCAGAGGGTAAGTAAGCAGTCCTGTCCCAAGCTGACGTCCATCAGGTTTATGGTTAAATACTTTGTCACTGCTACTGCATTGAATTAGTAAACATCATTCTTCTAAGGAATTGTTTTTCCTTTTTATGTAGCATTCACTATATTGTCTCGTATGACTATTAGTCCCACAATGTTTTTGTTATATAATCTATATATAATTTATTGGTAAAATGTTTTTTTTTTCTTCCCTTTGGTCGGGCAAGGGTTTATCGGCTCAATTCTTCACCATTGTTCCATGTTTTTTCTTTGGAGGATGGTGTTTTCTATCCGTGGTAGAGGGTTAGATCCACGGACTTTAGAGGAGAATAAGGTTTTGTTAATTAATATAGACCAAGAAAACTCCTCTCTACCAAAAGATATATATCTTGTATGTTTTAAATGTATGTTATGTATGTTTTGTATGTTATATGTCACTCGGGATGCATGAAGAAGGGCACCTAAAGTTTCAGAGACCTGTGGAATATGGTTAACATTATTTCAATAATACCCACTGTTATTTTGTATCAAATGCACTTTTTAAAAAATGTTGCACTCACATGATTTGCCTAGATTGCATTCACAGTGTTCTCCTCTCAGGTCCCCTCTTGATCTTTCCCTTTCTCTATATCACTCCTCCTCTTTATGGTTATTTTTTCCTTTCTGTATATTTCCCCTTCTATTTCTCTTTATCTCACCTCTTTATCACCCACTCTTTCTCTCTCCTTGTTCTCCTTACCTCTCACTTTTACTTTATCTCTCCCTATTTTCTTTGATCTCCCCTTTCTCATTATATAAGCCCTTTTTATGTATTTCATCTCTTCCATTTCTCTTTATCTCTCCTTTGATCTTCTTCACTTCTCATTATCCCTCTGCCTTTTTATTATCTCTCCCCTTTCTTTCTATCTCCTGCCTTTCTCCTCAGTATCTCTCCCTCTGTGTTTATCTCTCTCATTGGTCCTCATCTCTCGTCCATCTCATGCTTGCCCATACACATCCATGCTCACACCTATACACAGGGCCGGCCCTATAATGGGGCAGACTGGGGCAATTGCCCCAGGCGGCACTTTAGAAGGGGCGGCACTTTGCCGCCCCAAGCGCTTTTTTTTTGTTTGTTTTTTGGAGCGGAGGAGAGAGGGGCACCGAGTGGTTTTCGCTTACCCACTCGGCGCCCCTCTCTCTCTCTCCTCTGCGGCGAGTCTCCCTGTTCGGTCCCGGTGCCGGCTTGTAATGCAGAGCGCCGGAAGTGACGTCAATTTCCGGCGCTCAGCATTACAAGCCGGCACCGTGGCAGAGCAGGGAGACTCGACGCAGGACTGTTTAAAGGTAAGTACCGGGGGGGGAATCGTAGATTATGGTGTCGGTGAAGTTTAAAATGCCCCCCCCACGTCGGCACGGGGGGGGGGCGGCGTTTTAAACTTCGCCCCAGGCGGCGTTAAGTCTTCGGCCGGCACTGCCTATACACATACACATCCATGCTCATGCACCCTTACATATACACACTCAGGGTCACACATATTCATATATTCATACTCACACACATCCATACTCACACACAGTTACATATATACACCCATGTACACACACACATTCATGCTCACACACACACTTGCACATATAAATCAATGCTCACATACACGCATATACATCCATGCTCACACACATGCATGTCTGTGCTCATACACACATACACATCCTTGCTCAGACACTTGCAGATACACATCAATATTCACAGACCCTTACACATAAATGTCCATACTCACACACATACACATCCATGCTCACACACACATCCATGCTCAAACACCCACATACACATCCATGGTCACGCACATTCCTGCTTACACACACTTGCACATATACATCCATGTTCACACACACTAACACATGCTCACACACTTACACATACATGCTCACACAAACATACACATACATCTTAGACGCAAACATACATGCGTGTTTGCAAACAATTATACAGTTTCCCTCCTTCACCTTACCCTCTCCTTCCCTTACTCACCCCCCTTAGTTTAGCTTTAGATTGTTGTAGGAAGGGGCAAATATGAGCAACATGAAGTTGTATGACTTCATTACAGAGCAAGATGTTTATTAGCACCCTGTGGTTTTTAGAGGTATTTGTCATGTATCATCTGGATCTATTCTCTCTAATATGGCAATCCACATTATCCACTTACATCAAGCATGCTATTAGGTGACACCTGATACGTTTTAGAGATGATTCTAAATACAGAAAGAGAGAAAGGCATGAGGCATGTGGGACCTCTTAAACTACAGACTCTATTATTCTTGTACTTCTGTGACATAGCTACATTGGATTATTGATACTATAAGAGTTTTTATCCTTAGTGAGAGCAAACTTTAATCTCCTATATAGTCTACAATGTTAGCGTACAAAAGTATAATAAGATTTTATTTGATTTCAGGGTGAAAAATCTGTATCTCCCGACATTAGCTAACACCATTTTTATTATGACAATTTTATGACACATTCTTACAGCACTGGACATATATAATACATTTAATAAATTAATAAAACTCCTAAGAAAACATTACAAGACACAGAGGTGCTTGATAATACATGGAAAGTAAGTGTGAGTTTAGCTGAATTGCTCTCAGAAAGCATTTTATGTAACGCATTATATAACTTAACCTCTTGATTGCACTAACATATGTTGTAAATGACTGATGAGTTAATTCATAGTTTTCAACAATTTCCAATACTTGTCATATCTTGAACTAGTGCATTTTTAGTTTAAATGTATCTAAATTAGCATGAGCCTGTAAAATACAAACAATATCCATACACAACAGATTTCTTATCATTCCAGTTTTTTTCCAATCTTTTTTCTCTGTTGGAAAAAAAATATGCTATTAGTGTCTGATGGGTCTAAACTGTTCTGGTATAGTGTTCTGACATCTTTCTTCCCCTCCCCCCTATCCCCATGCAGTCATCTCAAAGATTCCTAGCTGGCCTTCAATAAGGACAGTATGTGTTATGTAGCAGCTGCAAAAAGGCCTCACAAATGCTGGCTGACGAAAGGTGACAGCTATGTATATCTCTCACTGGCAGTGACAGCTGACAGATGGATACCACTCACACACACAGAAGAAAAGCCCCCAGGATGATTCTCTAACATTACTCTCTGTTCATAGGGGCCACATTTGATAGAGCGTTGCTCAGAATAATAAACCCATGTCAGTTTGTTGCTGTGCCAGCTCGCTCGTATTGTCCTAATTCTTTCGCCTACAAAACCCACAAACATATTGAATGTGATACATATTTTTTATTATTCTTTTTTTCCTTTTCTCTTTTTTCTGCTTATAGAACAAAATACAACTAAAAACAGTCTTTTTAGTTTTTATAAATCGATTGTTACAGGTCATATTTTATTTATGCAATATTTTCTAAACAAGTTTGTAACATTATTGCTGGTTCATTGGTTTAAGACATTAAAAGCAAAAATAATTCATGCTGAAGAATAGAATTAAAAAAGTACACATCTGAATGGGTAAGCGGAGGGCACAAATACAATATATATTATCATAAACCTCTTATTTTACTAAAGGATGCAATATTTAAACCAATTAGCAACATTTGCTGATTCATTTCAAATTTCCACCATAAAATTAAATGCCAGGTCAAATATCACAAAATATACAGATAATCAAAGGACTCAGGAAATTAACATAAATATTTGTTGTGGCATTTTACAATAAAAAAACATTCTGTATTCAGAAAGATCGTAAAGGGAAACTCTGTAAAACAATAATTAAATTTAAAAAAATATGTTGAAATATAAAACTCCAATTTAATTATACTAAGCATTTTTATTGAAATATATAAGAAATGAAATAAATTATATTAAAAAAAAATTCACAGGTGCAATCTTGTACTATTATTTTACTCTACTTTTATATAACTTCTATTGCGAGACAAATTTGGTGAACATGACAAGATGTTACAAACTGAAACCCATGCAGTTCTGTAAAAAGAAAACGCCCCTCAAGCAGAGAAAGCATTATTGAAACTGCTAATACGAGTTCATGCAATATGTTTATTACACCAGCAGATGTAGACTGCATTAAGAATGCATTAGGCTGGAGTGAAAAAGGGAAGAGGACTAATGCTTTAGTTCACAAGTTGGAATACACAACCAGGTGCATTAACATTTATTGCTGTATATCGGTACGTATGCTACATGTTTTTTTTTTTTATCCTTTTTTTTTTTTAACTACACATATTCGATCAGCAAGATGAATGCAGTCTAGGTACTTTACATATTGTAAAGAAAAAACACACTTTCCTTGGTTACAAGCTGTTAACTGAGCACTGGCACCTTAAAGAACTCATTTAAACCCTAGACATGTAGATGTTTTGATGTTTCTGAGTTCGCTTAGCTCACCTTAGTTGTACCATCCCAGTCAAACTCGTCACTTACCTCTGTCCTCTGAGCGGGTTGTGTTCAAGGTGACATCTGTCTTACATATCCAAGCTTTGCTTTCTATTATCACCTCACTGCAAACTCTGAAAAGTATAACAATAAGCAGTATAAACTTAGGGACTCGATGATTATGATACCAATTGGGTTGTGTTGATCAAAAGTGAGAACCAAGACATATTATAGTGGTAAACACGAAAGAGCATTCTGTGTCTCAACCATTCTACATCCATTAAGGGGGGCGCTTAGATAAATGCAGCTGCGTAATCTGCTTATATGTTAGCACCACCTTTAGGGCAAAATAATGACAATTAACTTATCTACCCTCTTGTTTCTTCAAGGAATCATTTTCCTTGCCTATTTCGTCTCATTACATGGTATTGATTAAAATTGAAGTTGTTCGTTTATATATTAATTTCTCATATATCTATCTATCTATCTATCTATCTATCTATCTATCTATCTATCTATCTATCTATCTATCTATATATAGTAGTAGAAGCATTATTAAACACTCATCTACAGACACCAGAAGCCAGAAGTCTTGTTTTTCCCTCAGAAACGTCATGGTGCTGCCATAACCACAAGGAATTCTGGGTAGGCACATGCAAATAAGGTCAACAATAATCACCTTTTGCCTCTATATCCACTTTATACATGGATCCCTTGAAAGCAATTACCAGCTGTACAGGACAGCCTTTAGACAAAACTCGGGAAGGAATGCAATAGCCAGATCACCACTCATGGACAGCTGTTTTGTCCTTAATGGGACTCACCAGCATGAGGTTGCGATACTGGATTAATACTTGAGGCTTGGGGTAGCCAGGAAATACCATTTCATAAATTATGGTGGGTAAAGGTGATGGAAAACCCTTCCACTAAAATTAAGGGGGTAGTAGAAGCATCGCTAAACACTCATCTACATTCACCAGACAAGCCAGAAGGCTGGGTAGGCGCAAGCAAATAAGGTCAACAATCATCACCTTTTGCCTCTTCATACATGGATCCCTTGAAAGTATTTTGCATGTGCCTACCCAGAATCCCTTGTGGTTGTGGCAGCACCATGAGATTTCTGAGGGAAAAACAAGCCGTCTGGTGTCTGTAAATGAGTGTTTAATAATGCTTCAAAAGTGAAGTTAAATGTTTATTGTTATTTTTGGAAGTAAATGTTTCAACTGAAATTTGCATACTTTTATTGAATACAGTGAAAGCATATAGCATGGTTGAATATAATTTTCAAGTTCATTGCTTAAAAGGCACATTAGGCAAGTGGAATAAGAAAATGTAGATACAAAATAACAATAATCAAAAATAATAACAGTTTGTAAATTAATGCAATACAACACTGTGTAAGAAAAAGCATGGCCATACATGTCAAATATAAGGAAAATAAATAACTTTTTTTTTCCCTCAAAGTTGTTGCCTCCGGGCAAAATCTTTGCAACTAAATGAAATGTTTTCTTTTATCAGAGATACTTTTTCTTCTGGCACCTGGAATTATTTATTTCATGCATGATAGTACAGAACACAGCAGCATGAGTCCTCAGAGAAGAGAGAGAATGTTGCCATGGTCTCATAACATATTGGCAGCTGATGTGGCATCCTTGTATGCCTGTCACTCAAAAATCACAGCATGCAGATGCTGTATTAAGCATCCATAGATTCAACAATTATATTTCCAAAGAAAGAAAAAAACATTATTTATGACTGGAGTATTCAAATTTCCCTTTTTGATTTAGTATCCATCAATAGAGCAAAGAAAAAGAAAGAAATAAAAAAAAAAGTTTCCAAATAAAATAAATATAATGGTTCAAAAGCAACTAACATCTAAAATACAACATTCTACATTAAATACTGCATTGTCATTTGTCATACCTAGGAATGCTCCAGGTTAAAGCACTGCTTCTTCAGGTCTCTGGGTCCACTTTCTCTTTCCCTCCTCCCTCTCTTCCTACTAATTAAAGGCTATATAAATTATATGGATTATTCTTTTACAAATGGCCCAGATAAATGTTTATAATGTCTGGTCACTCAACCTGGCTTTCAGTGCTAGTGCAAGATTCAGGGTTACAATATAGGCACCTTTATGATAGCTTTGACCAAGACTCTAAAGGCCCATGTAAGACTCCTTCCCCTGTTGGCCAACTGTTTCATTGATCCAGTAACCTTTGATATGCAATAGCAGTATATACCACACATTTTCAAAGCAACATATAGAAACGCCTGCAGATCAGTTGAACATGCGTGTGGATGGGGCTTAAGGATAGGAGGATAGAAGAACAAAATCAGAAGACAGGTGTATTTGCTGGTTGGCTTCCTAGTTGGTATAAGAGAAGACTTTTACACTTAATGCACATTTGCATCACAAACTCTGCATCCATCATCATTAATATTATCTCCATATATTTAAAAACATATTAAGCTGATTACATTTTTTGACAGTGTGATTGGCAATCTTGGGCAATTACCTTAGTGAATGGCACAGAAGGTGTGTGAGTAACAGGATGTGAGTAAGTGGGGTAAGTGGATAGATGGAGATGGCAAGGAGTTGGGTTAGGGCCTGAGGTAGGTATGAACAAAGTAGAAAATGATTTTTTGTGGCAAGAAAAAGTAATTGAACCCTTTGGAATTACAAGGTTTTCTACTTAAATTGTTCATAAAATGTGACCTAAGTCACAAGTATAGACAAACACAATGTGTTTAAATAATTAACACACAATGATAATATTTCATGTCTGTATTGAACACATTAAACATTGAAAATGCTGGTGGAAAAAGTAACTGAACCCTTGAATTTCATAACTGGTTGGGCCTCCTTTGGCAGCATTAACTTTATACAAGCACTTCTGAGAGTAGCCTAGAGAGTAGCCACAGTATTTAATCATCTCCATTTATAAACAATTTGTCTAAATTTTGAATATGTAAACTCTTTGATATTAGTTTCTAACCCTTTCCAGCTGTATGCATGTCAACAATTCTTGTAGGCCATTTATCCTTTTGTGAGGCATGGTTCACATCAGCAGATGCTTCTTGAGAATAACAAATGTCTGAGTGTGGTTGTTTTTCATAGTAGCTCTAAAACACACTTGTAATCCCCTTTCAATGATTGGACTCCAGAGTTGCCAACTCCTGACTCCAATTAGCTTTTTTTGAAGTGATTAGCCTATAGGTTCACATACTTTTGCCAACCTACACTGTAATTGTTTGAATTATGTATTCAATATGGACAAGAACAATAATTTGTGTGTTATTAGTTAAAATATTGTGTTTCTTCATTATTGTAACTTAGATGAAGATCATATCACATAAATGCTTTAGGTATAAAAAGTAGGTAAAATCTTGAGTTTACATGCACATATACTAACCTATTTGGAAACATAAAGCTGATTACATGGTGATATTTCTTTTAACAAAATGCATGCAGACAGAGAGTCCCAACCTCACCACTACATACCAACAGACGTTGGTACCACCACCACTATAATAGCCTGCAATGTGGCTACACATGACCTGGCTGTCACAATCCATTGAAGTCAGGCATGGCTAGAGCCACATCCATCACATCAGAGTTGCTCCTTTAAAATCACTCTACGTATAATTAATACAATTGATGACTATTTATGGTATATGTTGTTAGCAATGCTAATTGCACAACAATTAGCTTTGCTTAAAAAACATATTTTCAAGCGATGCATAACACATAATCAGCTGTTAACAACAAAAAAAACAATGCTGCATATTTAATCAAGCACTTGAATGTGTGAAAGTAAAGCATATGTCAAAACCCTGAATCAGTAACAGTTATACACAAAACAAATGTGTTTTCTTTTTTGTTGTTGTTTATCCCTATTTGAAAAGTATAACAACCATTGCTCACAATGAACAGTTTTTTTACAGATAAATAGTTCTTGCATATATACATTTCTGGACTATATGTGTTTTCACAGTTTATAACCTGGAGCAAGTCTGCCCATAGCCATAGTCGAGACAAATGTTTTGTCATCTATACTTTGTTAAAATGATTTATGTCATGAGTATAGACAGGGTTTTTTGTTAGCATCTAGTACAAACGTTACGGTGTCATTTGCAATTCTAGCTTGTCATATTCTGCAATCACTGCCTCCAATACTATAAGAATCAGTCTTATTTTTACCTGTTCCTCCCACACTGACAACATAAGAAAATGAATGAATGAAGAGTGACAACTGTACTTTTTTATTATCCTTTCAACCAAATATACCTTTTGCAGAGATGTTTCATACTTACTCTGTACTTACAGTGTTATCTGTTGTGCACTTCCATTGTGTAAAAAATAGGTTGAATTATTTGTCAATAGTAATATAATTCTGTAACAGTTTGCTAATGTAACTGTTGTAATTTAATTGACATTTTACATTTTGCGTTTCAAGGTTATTCCTAATGGATGCCGCTTTCATAGGATTAACCCCTCCACCTAGTTTTTCATAATAAGCATATTATTTTCCAGTATTTTTGGTTCTTATTATACATATTACATTACATTACATTTATTTATAAAGCGCTGGCCGATTCTACAGCGCTGTTACATTCATTAGAACAATTTATAAACACATTCAATAACAAATTGGTGCAAAGGAGAAGAGGGCCTGCTCTTGCGAGCTTACAATCTAGTCGGTGGTTAAGGGGAGTGAGACAATAGGAAAAGGACTGCTTAGATGCTTGGATTATAAAAACAGTGGAAATATCAACCAGTAATGAATATTCATAGCCATTGCATAACACATTTATTGATGCCATGTCACCTTTCCCCAAACCCTATGTTTTATCATTCAGTTCACTAAAGAAACATATGTATTTGAGCTTATACATCAAAATAAGCAATGCAAATGCCTGGTATCTGGTGAGCCTGGAGTCCAAATGCCGAAGTATTACCCACCTGTAATATATCCCACTAGAAGAGCAGTCAAGGGAAACAAACACAATCACTCTTTAGCAAAGGAACCAACGGAACCAAACAGGGAAAATTCAGAACCAAGGTCAAACACAGTTCAGTGGTCAGGGCTGTTAGCACAACTTCATAAACAGTGTAGAGGCCTAAGGTCAGGTATCCAAGAGAATCAGCTGATGTACACAGGAAAAGTTGGGGTATGAGAGAAGGTATGTAGGGTTGGAAACAAATTGCAGAGCTGCTAGCACAGAGACACCATGAGTTGTGTTTAGCATTTGTGTCTTCTTGATGCGTCCCTGTATAAGGGAATTAGAAAGATGCTTGTGATATGTGTGGTCGTGTTTGCATGATGTTGCACCATTAGCATCCGCGACTATGTGTACAATCTTGGCACTCCATACAGCCAGTAGTGGAGGAACCCATTGGAACTATTCTGGTAAGGTAAGCAGGTAGAAGAAGGTTGGGCCTGCCAGTCCATAAAGTACACGATTGTTCATTCATTTGTTATGTTGCTGATCATTGTGGACTGGTTTAGGCATTCTTTGGAAGGCTAGGGTGAGGAGGCTGATGTTAACTGGTTAGCTCTGCATTTTCTCTTAGACCTCCTTGTCTCTGAATACATATTTCAAAACAGTTACACATGTTGAGTGTAATGTACTTTTAAATAGACCCGTTGCTTGTTTTAGTGTAAAATACAATGACCAATGTATCAATCTTTTGATTTCTGAGTAGCAGAGGCCAAAGCACAGTTAATTTGTATAGTAACTGACAGCACAGAGCAGACAGCAAAGAAAAAGTTGTCCAATTAAAATGTAATGTATTTTCAAAACTACATATCTAAATCTTTTATCAATCTTATTCAAAACATAAGGATATTTATAGAATTTCCTTAATTTATGTAATGAAGGAGAATGGGGTTGATTAGTTGACATGAAGTTAGTATGTAAATACTGTTTCCAATAAACAGAGAACTGAAGGATAGCTGTTCTTTTACTTTTTCAGTACTGGGGGGGAGTCGGTCATACCTTCCACACCAGAGCTTTTTTGACATTTTTACCATATGTTGTTTCAACCATAATTACCCTTTTCCGTGTTTGATGAATCCACAAAAAATGGACATTTTTTTTTCAGGATAAGTAGGGCCTTCTTCTGCAACCAGACATTTTTAGTGCTAGTATGCACAGAAAGAAACTATGCTAAAATGCAAAGCACCACAATTTTGGTAATTTAACTTAGATGCCACTGCTGAACAATAACCCAGTTTATGTTTGGCCACATTCCAAGACAGTTCCCCTTTTTAAATATATACAGTCTGTCTTCTCATCTCTATTTCATAATACAAAATTATTCTAAATCTTTAATTACAAATATAAATTCTAATTAAATGTGTGTATGTGTAGTATTTAATGTGATTAAGGGCTAGGAACTTTTTTCAAACTTTCTGCCAATATGACATGTAAATCTCATGAAATGGCCAATCTTTTTACTTTCATAAATCAGATACTTTGTTTGTGACAAATTCTTGCAGCTGCATGAAATGGCAACATGGCAGCTTAGCAGGTTATTAATGGGACTGACAGACCACAAATCATTTGTGCGAACGGTAATTTGTGGTGTGTTAAATAGCAGGAAAAACTAGAAAATCTTGGGAATTAAAGACGAAAGTCAAACACAGATTTATATACTCAGAATAAATTTAATGGTAAAAAATCGGCAAATTATTCCAGTGCACAAAACAGGTCATGTATAGGTCACACAAAAATAAATGCAATGAAAACACATTAAAATCTTAAAATATTTCATATACTTTTAAGTCATTTTTTTGTGATGCAGATATTATGTTTTGATTCCAGTGATAAATTCTGGGAACTAATTGAATAATATACCGAATAAACTGGGGGCATCACAGAGGGTTCCAGTAATTTATATAATGCTTTTTATATATATCTACCAGGAGCATATCATGAACTGGATAAATAGATGCACTGACAAGCTTATTATTTTCAAAGATTTAATTTTGTATACATACTACACAATAATTACAGTTGTTTTATGTTTTTTTATGTTTTAATTTAAAATACACTGAATGATAATTAAAGTGTTTGAGAGAAGCCATAACAGAAATTTATTAGCAATG
Source organism: Spea bombifrons (assembly GCF_027358695.1). NCBI lineage: Eukaryota > Metazoa > Chordata > Amphibia > Anura > Pelobatidae > Spea > Spea bombifrons. The sequence goes on from NC_071091.1 coordinate 71,570,044, forward strand.
TGAACATTAGAACTGTTTGCTTAAATAAGATTTTTTTTTTAGTTAACATTTTCAATGAAGTTATATAAATTAAGCAAAATCAATTCATCCGAAAGTACCAACTGTTCATGTGTATGTCTTAGGTTTATGTGCTAAAAATGATGACTTACTGGATATTTTGTAATAAAATTGAATGTAACTAGTGTTTTATATACTGCTTATATAGATATTATTATTATTATTATTTATTGTTTTATATAACATAACAGGTGAGGAGGGCCTTTCTAAAACGAGTTTACAATCTAGCCAATATATACAATGTAGAGGTAAATTCTGTACCTCTGTCTAGGATTAGCATTTTAGATCAACAGCCTACTGGCCAATAGTGAAACTTTACTGACTCAGCCCTAGCCTCCTGATTGGTGGGTGGTGTCACCTGACCAGGGCTGACCAATCAGAGAGAGGGAAACCTGGGCCGGCTGCTGATTGGTTGCTGGAGTCAGCTGACTAGGCTCAGCCAATCAGGGGCTGCCCCTCAGCCCTAGCCTCCTGATTGGTGACTTTACTCAGACTGTAATGGAACGGCCTCACAGCTAAAGTTGTAGAGGCTAATGCAGAGAGGGAATTTTAACACATAGGATAGGCACGTGACTGCTTAAGGTTTAAGTCTCTTTACAAAAATAAAATGCGCAGAAAACATTGGTCAAATGATTGTTGTATGACGTCAAATTCAATGTGAGTTCCGTTTTCGGTAGCTAAATAATAATAATAAAAAAACCCAATCCTCTGATAATCACATAACTTCCAAGTGTCTCTCTTTAGGAGACAGTCCCTCTCAGCCCCCTCCCTCTGATGTCAGGCCTAGTCAGATTTTGGGATGTATACTATTAAAATAGAAATTAAAGTAAAATTTTATATTGTAAGACATTAATGTCTTTATACCAAATGTCTGCAGTGCCCGCATATTTCTGAATGTTTACAGGATATCCTTCTGAGAATAAGGCTTTATAAAATAAGCAACAGAGTCAATTAAATAAATAAAGCAATAGCGGTATTACAAAAAAAAACACTGCTTAAATGTTCTTGAAGAATACATTTTTCTGTATCTAAAGTAAAAGGTCAGATATCAAATTAACATTTTCTCCTTTTTTTTCCTAAACAACAATAAGATCATGTCTATCAAAATGGCAAGTTGACATCTATTGCAAATACATATGTCTGAATGAGTGAGCAGCTGTCAGAGTACCACCTTGTCAGATGAGAACAAGTTTACTAAAAAGGACACACATAAATACCCTTGAAGATTTACATATTTCACAATACAAGTGTATAATTCAAAGAAAACTACTACCTACTTTAAAATAAGACTGTGTATGTAAAAAACATATTTAGGAGCATTGTTTCTATGCATATTCACAAAATTCACATTGTTTTAGTAGTGTCCATGCCCACTATTACTCACCCCTTGATGGAGCCCCTACACGGCTAACCTCCAAAAAACATTTCCTATAGGTACAACATGGGTGGGGATATTAGTAAGCAGCATTGGCTGCATGCTACAGGGAACAGGAGAAGGTAGTGGGTACAGTGTATAGAGACTCTAACAACACCAAAAATGCCAACCCATCCTTAAATAATAGAGACACACAAATTCTATGGTGAAAACAGGCCACAGCGTTTATTAATTCAACAATAATAAAATTGTGTTCAAAGTAACATAAAACAAATTAATATATAATAACCCTGAATAACTTGTCCTTGCCAACCGTCATTAACAATGACATAAAAGGTGCATCCCCTCGTCCACCAACCAATCCTGGCCCTACCTCCAAATAGTGCCATCCACTAGCCGGTTTTCAGCTCAGTGGGCATGGCCATTATCCAGTACCATTACCAGAGGCTAGGGAAGGGATAGCCCCATCAACTCCTGAACCACCTCGATTGGCAAGGACACCCCTGCCAGCTGTGAAAATGAAAATAGCATGAGCATACAAAACAAACCAAGTAATAAGAGGGAGGGTGGGTGGGAAGCTGTTACCAAGGCATTGATTTCAAAGTGGGAAGTGTGAGAGGAGATGGCACCTCTGTATGTCCTACTAGACTGGACTCCTCCCCTCCTCACTATCACACCACTAGCCACCTCCCTCCAATTCTCTAGACTTACCCCACACTCACACATGGCCCTTGTCCGCCTAGCTGCCCCCTACTCCCAAGGGTCTGAACTATTGTTCAGCCAAAGTAGGGAAGTTTATCCCTACAATAGCCCTTTAAAGCAAGTAACCACTTACTGAGCCTAAATCTGTTTGCACCCTGCATGCAGATATCACATAATGAAGTGCGATCCATGGGGACTGCACCTTTTAGATTATATGTGAAGATATCATAAGGCCTCTGTGGAATCTTTGATTGATTTTGCATTCACAACACACGCGGTAAAACAATAGCAGCAAACATTGGTCCATGTTCTCTATGTAAATGGTTTCTGCCAAGTTAAGGCAGAAAGTTCTGTCATAACATTGAATTCTTTTAGATTATATGTGAAGATATCATATGGCCTATGTGGAATCTTGGATTGATTTTGCATTCACAACACACGCGGTAAAACAATAGCAGCAAACATTGGTCCATGTTCTCTATGTAAAGGGTTTCTGCCAAGTTAAGGATGCTAAACTGTCCCATGGTACCAAACTGGAGCTTGTGGATGAACTGCAAAGTTTTTATTTATAAAATGTTAAGTTCTGAAGTTTAATTCAGGCTAAACTATGTTTTATGTTGCAGCCATGGTGGTAAGCATCAATTACCTCAAACAAGGTCCCTGTGACTACTCTGCGGACCTCAATTTTCCCACAGGCATGGAAGATACAGATGAATCTCTATCAAGCATTCCTATCACTGTTCTTGCTCAAGTGAAACACAAGGAGGCAAGATGAAACTCAATGTCTCACTTTTTCCTGTATGGAATGTGAAAGGGTCTCTAGGGGGATTAGTGGTGCATCTCTTACAGCTAGACAATGTCATGGTTCAACTTCCATATTGGCAAATTTAAATGTCCACCAACTAAAGGGAGTTTATCTATTTACTGCCAGTGCTCCATAAGTTTATCAGGGCCAATTACACCACCACTAACCAATTACCACTAGAGTTATATGCCGTCCCACAGTCTGACTAGAAAAGTTCCAAAATGAGGAGATCAAAGGCACAACATGGTGGAAACAATGAGAAGCAATATACGGTCAAAAAAATGTAATGGATCCTGAATGGATAACGGAAACATGGGAGCACCCAAGAATGAGGAGACAAAGGTTTATAAAGCTGACAGCTAAGGAAAAAGCTTAGAGTTCTCAGGAGCACTAAGTCTATGAACAGAGAAACAAAGACACTTGAGGAGAATACTAATCTGTAATGATACTTGTGAAAACGTAACTGCTTTGTAAATAAAACAAAACACTGTTTCATAAAAAGAGCAAAATATCACAAAAATTCTCATAACTATAAGGACATTCTTGAAGCAGCTATTCTCTTTATATTTATTGCTTCCGTTGCCAATCTATTTTATTTTATGATTTAAAAAAAGAAGATATTAAAGAACTACATAAAGCCTTCAGATTGATTGAAAAAGCTAAATCCAAAATGCTATTCTTAATATGTTTGATTGCGGTTGAGATTTAGAAAATAATATTGATATATTATTAACTCTAGCACTGTGACAGGGCAGCATACTGTGATAATTTAAGTTTATTTATGTCATAGTGTTATTCATGTCATTTTTACTGCATTTGTGTGTTAAAAAAAAAAGAAATGTACCAAATAACTTATTTTGAAATTCATGGCATGGCAAATATTTAAATAGGCTGAACATGCAGTGTTTGTTTAGCGACTAAATAACTCTGTCAGGATTTTAGGATAATTGTAGTAGTTTAAATTGTTTTCAGATTATCCAGACATCAAAGGCTCTATTGTATTATAAAAAAAAGCTGCAAAATGCTTTGAAAATAAATTTATGTTTTGGATACTGTGTTTGTTTGGATCTAATACTTTTGTGCTCCTGACAAATGAAAGATTTGGCCAGGTAGCATGGTCTGCTTAAAACAATCAGAATAAAGGATTCATTAGCATTGACTCCAAAATGAAAAATGAATTCTAAGTTTGAATTTCTATGCTGGCGTTCTGTCATAACATTGTCTAATGCCGAATAACCAACCTACCTACTATGTAGGCCAATATATGACATACGCTAACCAACATTTTGACTGGATTATTAGTAGAAATACAATGTCCATTGTTCACAATAACCAATCAAACTGATCTTTCCAGGCCAGAGATGAAATTGATAAATAAATGAAAGATGAGAATACTACCTTAAACGGTCCTTTGATATGTAGCAATTATATCGATGATGTGTAGTGGTAGAAGGTGTTGCATGTGTATTTGGGGAATGAACTCAGTTATAACATAAGTTGTAACCTGAACCCTAAAGTCATGACATTTCTTCTACACCTAGGAGTATATGTTCTTAACCAGGAGTTTGCAGGGGGGGATGAAAATTTTAACTCACTGACTTCACTATTTATTATTAAAGGTCAGCCCCAATGAGATGGTCCTGCATAAAGCATAGCTATTATAATATTTATTTAACATCATCTCACAGATTTAACTTTAATGCATTATACAAGGCCAACTCAGCCCTTCTTGAAGGAGAAGCTCCCTGGGTTGGCCCTTCATGATGCATGGTGAAATCACAGAGTTGAAATGCTTAATTCTCCTGTAATACACTCACCCTATAATTAGAGCATGGTGTGTTTTCTTTGAACAAAACACTGAAAATGTAACTGGTGGTAATGTATAATTATGGTGTGCCTTTAAATGTATATGGACACAGATTAAATATAATCTACATGGCAAACTTTGATTGTGGCCAACCTTACTACAATTATAACTAATTAAAAATCAAGCCAACTATTGTTTATCAGCCATGTTATACCAAATCTTACCACATGACTCTGACCTATCTCTACATCCTTAAAAATAGTTATTTTGACATTATATATAGGCCTTTCGCCATGATACCTGTTGTTAGGATTTTAAGGTGAACGTGCATCACAGTCATGCACCAAGCCATTAGTTTGTAAACTCTGACTCTTTTTTTTTAAAGTACTAAAAATAACAGTCATTAACCCCCCCCCCCTTGCTTTAGTTCTCATCCCTTTCCAGTTTGCATGTGCATTGACTCTGCTTAGTGGTTTGTTATGGCCAGACTGGTATTTGAATTCCTACTAATACAATGTGAAAATCTAGATTGAAAGACATTTCCCTTATTGCTTGCAACAGGCTCAATATCCAAATTACACCATCATATAATTAGCGGTTCATGGTAATATCCCTTTGTAGTAAAATCATGTGCAAGGAAAGTAGGTTGTAATGTTAGTTAACGTTTGGGAACAACAAAATAATTATTTACAAGGGATTTATTTATTTCACTTTAAGCCAGATACGTGCATTTATTCTGTAGACATAGATGTTTGGTTTACTGTGGCACGCACCACCTGTGCAGCTCTAATACACAGATTTAAAGCTAACGGAAAGAGTTTGTCTTGTTTGCAATGCTACATGTAGCCATATGAGTGGCTGAAGTAATGTAGGCTTTAAGCAGAATTGCCCTTTCAATGTCAGGTTTTTGGTTTTCTTAAGTTATAGCAAGCATTGCCATGTGATGAATCGAATAGTATGCTAAACAGGTGAACGGTGGTGCAGCCACTAAAGAACCAGAGCCAGTTCATAAGGCAAATAATTGCTTTTCCTGCATAATGGAGGAAGGATGTCAAGTGCACAATAATTCAAAGTACTCGGCCCTTGCCATTAACTTATCCTTTGCAGAATCAAGGTCCATATTGCCACTACAACTGCAATTATACACGTAAATGTAATGCCGCCCCTACACACACCGTAATCCCTTAAAATTCCTTTTTTCCTTGCACAGTGACTCAAATGCTGGGGCAGTTCCCAATCCTAGTATCTGTTATGTCTTAGTTGTAGAAGGACAGGCTGGAAGATCCATTGGCTGGTTTGTAATGACCTAGCTAGTATTTTAATTCCTACTACTGCATAGCACCTGCAAAGTACTGGATATTAGTGGCGTCGGCAGGGGGGGACAGAGGGGTGCCCCCCAATTGAAATCCGCTTTCATTTTTTTTGTGTGCAGCCGCTAGGAAGCACTGATTGACGCTTCCAAGCATTGGTATAAAATTGGTGTAACTACAGGGGTTGCAGAGAGAGAGAGAGAAAGAGAGATATGTATGCATGTGTACTTGTGTGTGTGTGAGCATGCATGTGCCTCCCTTAAATATGAAAGCTGGAGATACCACTGTTGGATATCTCATCCATATAACTCTGAGCTAGGATGGGACTTGACGTTGCCTTCAGTAAGTAAAGTATTCAGTGCTTACGCAGGCAAATCACATCACAGTAGACCTTTTATTTGATGGTGATGTAATAAGGTACAGGTAAAGAAGCATCGGCTGTTGTCAGTGTATATAATGCGTGATAATGTGTCCATATCTCAATTTTAGTCCTGAATATTTAAGAGCAAATATTCACAGAGGGATTTATTATAGTATGTTATACAAAAAATACCCTTCTATCATCAAGTTGCAGATGTACAATATATTGTCATTATGTCCTGTAAACATAGAGTAACTTAATTACTTAAAATTTTCTAAAAGGAAAAGCCCATCATCTTGGGTATTTGTTCATAAGACTTTTCCTCCTAGGCTGACATGCATCTTCATTCACTAAATGGACATGGGTTCCACCAGGAAGATGTTTCTACAGTTTGTTGTGAGATGAAAAAGACTTTACTGAAGCATGCTCATGCTTTGAGCATTTTGACCGATCTCCCTTGTATACTTATGAGCTTCCTATTATGACCTTAAAACAGTTTTCATTTTTTTAACTTGTACGGTGGCCAGTGGACTTGTATCCTGAAATCTAAATGCAGTATTAAGTAGGAACTTGGGGATTTCTACTCAACTATATATTATTAGGTTTACTACCAATACATAAAAAAGAACAATTGTAAATTAATTTGTAGCTTTGGTGCGGATAGATACATTTCTTAATCAATATTGTACTTTTGTTTTTACAATTGTAGTCTAACAAAGCATGATATTTATAATTAATTCATAGAGTGTTTATTTTAAGATTAAGTGAATTAAATTGACTTAAACAGCAAAGAGTACACAGGAGGTTTGCTCAATTTTTCCTTTTTTTGTGGTCATTTTTTACCTATTAACAGCAGTCAGTAAATCTATAACCACATCTCAGGCAAAAAACTTGCTAAACATTACTTTCTGCAAGCCAATAAAACCTTGGTCAATATTACCATTTACAATAAATAAAATACCTTTCTTAAAAAATAATTAAAAAACACTTCAATTCCCAATTACTGTTTTCTATCAGGATTACAATTTAGAATGTATTTAATTTGTTCAGCACGAGGCTTTGCATGATAATTCTAAAAGCAATCAGTAGAATCTACTCAATAATATTAACACATTTTAATGTATCAATTGTATTAAACAATTACAGCTGAAAGAGCTACTAATGCCCCTTCACACTGATGTTTTTTGTATGGACAATTCATTAGAAAAAGATAAATATACTAATCAAGAGAAAATTGAAAGTAGACGAATAGTTTTATTTTCATTGTTCTATAATGCAAGGCACTGAAACAAATAAGATAAAGTAGTGATCACATTGAATATGGTGTGCACAGTGAGCATGGCGAATCTATGGGATATTAATGCAAAGTAATTGTGTTTCGGATCTCAAACTGAAGCTGAGTTGTAAAACTGATTTATTAAATTTGCTCGTTAGTTGCCATAATTAGTAGCATATGGGTTTCATTTTTCCTCTTCTGTTATTTTGACTTTGTAAGGACTTGCCCTGATCATTATAATGAGTTTTTGGTGTTTGTGAAAAAAAAAAAAGCTGCATGTGAAAGAAAACAAACAGATTGGGTGAAATGCCAATGTCAGCATTGTTGCCAGTGACAATATGCATAGCTCGATTTCCTTCACACAAACATTTCCGCTCAGCAACAGATCATAGCTAATACATCCAAGGGAAATCTTCGTTATGTATTTAGGTCAATGATGCAGCTTTCATGCAATCTGTGTTTCTCATGATGCCTTCTGTAGCATGTTCTTGACAATAAACACTGTATACTGCCAAATACGCTTTTCAATGGCAACTAAATATTTGAACACAAATGACGAGCATGCATAATAAGTCTTACTAATATGATTTATGGATATCTATATATAATTTCTATAGACGTCATTATTTAGATTCATACAAATTACAAATTTACCAAATTTTGGAAAAATTTGTTGATATGATGAAGCCCCAAAAATGAGGCCAGAAAGAAAACAAAGCCCCAAATTTTCATCCTAAATTTGTGGGCCACATTCACTCATACCCTCACCCACTCTCTCATACTCTCATACCTGTTCACTCTCTCTCTCACACTCTAGGTGTTTCCCTACCTGCCGATCACTTCCGCATCTTCTATGTTAGCCCTATTCTTCTATCTTCCCTGAAGCTCCAATTGGGAGAGAGGATGTCACCACACACGCTGCCATTTTGCCCTTACATGAACTGCCTGCAATACACATCAAAGTACTCTGCTTATCTTCAAAATTGCATGATAGGGGTAAACTCCTCCTTAGTATCTAAATATGCCAATCACCCATATATTCATATTCTTTTTGTGGAAAAATAATGAAACTCTAATTTGTTGTCAAGCCCGAAGGTTTTTTATTTCTCTTTTTCCACTTGTAATTAGACATATTGCATCTCCCTGCCGCCACTGCAACTCACATCTCACCTTTTGTTCTCACTCCTGCTTACCTAAAATGAACTTTTTACCTTCTTAAAACCTTCTCTACCAATATCCAAACTAAGTAGAAGGCTTAATATCCCCACAAATCCCACCTGTTTTCTCTCCTCTTTTTATGTATATTTAGCTACATTTTAATATTGTGGAATTCTACTATAAAGTTAATAAGATAGCATGGTTAAAAAGATGATACAAATGCAGTGCCCATCGATATTTATATCAGCTACACTGCTCTGTATGACACAAAGGGTCCTGCTCATGTATCCTGCTCACATTTAATCATCTATCTAGCTTTTGGTTCGGGAGGCTAAGACTCTTGTGGGGGATATGCGGCTATCATATCACTCTCAGGCCTATAAGAGAGTGCATCCCTGAGACAAAGCAAAAGCTAGAGCATGGCTCAGTAAATCACGCCCTGGCACAACATCTTTCTTACATCCTACTGGAAATAACCTTTGGGGACGCTGATTGTTCTTGGAGACATCTGGCAGTTCTCTGAAAACTGGTGCACTTATGCTTTACAAATGGTGTGAAGACACCCCAGCATAAATCCGTAACATTTCACTTAGATTCCAATAGAAACGCTGCAAAAAAAACCTACGCACAAACATAACCCCAAACCCCAACTTATATTGACAATACAATATTGACAAAAAAGTTTGACAACAAATTCTCAAAAATACAATCTTACATTGCAACATCTATCCAGCAGATCATAGTGAACTACTTTTGACTGACTGAACTTGAGCAGGGGCAAAGTGATCTGGAGGATGCAAACTCACAGCTTCAGGAGACAGTGGAACACCAGAACACACAGATCCATATTCTGTCCAACAAGGTAGACTACCTGAAGAAAAGGAGCTGACGAAATGGGAATACCAGCATACCTGGGAACTCTCCGGGTTTGACCCGGAGATTGCCGGGTGAGTGCTGCTCCTCCGGTTCTCCGGGTCAAGACCCGAATCCTCTGGGTCACGGGAGCGGGGTGTTGACACCATGACTCTAGACACTTTGATCAAACATACTGCATGCACACATAAGTATTCTACTAGGAAATTTATTTTAAAATCCTTCATAGGGAAAATTTCTCCCCTACATTTTCTCCCAGGGACTCTCCATCCTCCTCCAAATGTCATGCAGCTAGGGCGGACTTGCTTCAGTTCTTCTGACTCTGCTTGGTGGTACAGAAATTCTGGGGGCAGGTGATAGAATACACTAGCTCCAGCAAAATTTCTCAGATACTGTTTATACCTGAGACAGTGGTTTTCAGAATCCCAGACTCCACTGACAATGCAAATCCAAAAGTACTGTATTTGATAAAGGCCACTGACCAGGAAAGCCATTCTCTATTGGTGGATCTTACTCCTCCGCTCTTACTATTTAAAAATAAATTACATCATGTTTTTTATATGGATTTCTATGAAAAAACTTTTTTGTGTGTGTCTCTTTCTTAAGAGTGTGTCTAACACTCTTAAGAAAGAGACACACACAAAAAAGTTTTTTCATAGATGAAAGGCTCATATTTTATAATTGGACTTGCCTCTGCAGATCAAGATTCACAAAGCCTTTGAATACACAACATGGTTTTCATAACAGAAAATTATCTCAAGGATTGATTTTCCTCTCCAGGAGAACAATGCCAATAACCAAGACCAGGACAACAGATGACTCTAACCATCATTTGATGATTATCAGTAATAGTGTGGAACACGCAGAACACCATTGTTTTTGAGTGTGTTGATTTCACATTTTTTCAAGTGTCTCAGGGAGCAGAGAGTTTCTCTGATACAGTATCATGAAGAAGATTTGGACTAGATTTGAATACATTCGAATACACAAATGAGGCCAGACCCCCCCATGAAGCAAAACATTTTTGTCTGAAATCTGCAGGTCCTTTTCACCCTTTCACATGCTCTCTAAATGTGAACGTAACGTCTCTACTGACCACTTCCGCTTCTGCATCTTCTTTTTCTTCATCTTCTCTCTTTTATCCACTTTCTCTTTGTTCTTCTATCTTTGTCTGCATCTACGCAGATATAATCTGGCGTAATCCCCTCTGAGGACATCACCAAAAGCTCCATTTTGAAAGAAGTTAACCTTAGGGCAAATGGCGGCATCTTCAGTGACATCCTCTACCCCGATCCTCCAATCTGCTGATCTACTCTTCCAACTTGTCACACTATCCCTCCAAAATTGCATACTATATGGCATACCACTACATGAAGCTTAACATCTCTGCAACTGAGCTTCTAGTTATTCTCTTGTCTTCTTTGTCCCTAATGTTTGATATCACTGTTGAGAGTTTCACAATTTACCCAAAAGCCCAAGTTCGCTGCCTTGGCTTTACACTCCCTTCTGCTGTCTCCTTTACCCCTCACATCCAATTACCAAGTCCTGTCTGCATTATTGTCTCTACCAATTGTCCACCTCCTGTTCCACTTTCTTGTCTAATAAATTCTGAAACTATTGCTCCCCCCCTGTGCCAGTCCCTCTACTAGATCCTGATAGCTTTCAGACTTAAATGCCTGACCCTTACCTACAGAGACCTTAACACTATCCTAACAACACCTCGTCTTGTTTTTTCCTCCATCTGTTATGGATTCCCATTTGTGTCTCCAAAATCGTCCATGAGTGGGATGCCCCAGTTTTGTAGCATGAGGACTGCCTCCCTGCTGGACCTGCCACCCTAGGACTAGACTAGGAGATATCACTGTGTGTGGGTGGAGGGGAATATGTTAGCTAGCCAGGGCCAGAAGGAGCCAGCCTTTCCCTGTTGATGTGTGTAAGGCAACATAAAACTACATAAAACTACTGTACATAAAACCTGTTGTAACAAATATACTAGATGGTAGACTGGACCCACAATGCATAAGATAGGTTGTAGACAAGGTTACAACAAAGTAGGGTCAGCAATTGTACATTAGTCAGGTGAGTTAAATACAAGACGTCTAGTGAAAATCATAGACAAAATACAAGCTGAAGTCAGGAACAGATCAATCAAAGCCAACTCAAAGTCAAGGAAGAGCCGGGTAATAACACCATCAATCATAAACTAACACCCCCATAGTCAGAATGAGCTCCTTGCAAAGGCAAGGAGCTAGGACAAATGAGGAACTTAAGTAATTTTGCCAATCGGTCCTCCTGTGCATTACCTGGGGAAATGACGCACACAACGACTCAACACCGTCTGCATGTGGTTTTGCGTACATGCAGTAGAGCACACAAATGTATGCATGCTCTGGAGGGCATGCCAGAGGACACACGCAAGGAGAGGAGAAACAGTCAACCGTGGTAGGTGACTCAGAGTGTGCCCGTGAAGTATATTACTCACATAAACTTGTATCTATAAGTTTGCTCCTATAATATAGGTCCTACCTTTTGTACATCCAAAGGAGGCTCCCTGACCAACTTTTATCACAGCAGTACTCATATACAATTAGCATTTGTCCTGATTCACAATCCTATTGGCAATGGATTTATTATTGTGGAAGATGCCTAATTCCAACAATTATTTTCCCTCTTGTAAAACAAAAAAAAGAATTTCATTTTTCACTAGAAAGATTAATTTCTTATGTAGCCATCCATATATATTATAATGATTAAAAATGAACCATCTGACCTTAAATCACTTTTAGCACAAAGAAGTTAAAAAATTAGCTCAATGCCCTGTCTCTTTCTGTGTACTTGTAGCCTTTCCGGGAACAAATCATTACTAACTGCAAATTAAATGATTGGAATAAAACAATGTAACTTCATTTGTTTAAAATCACTCATAAATGTGATACCATAAAACACTTTATATGATTACAAAGAAGAGGTAGTAGACATTATGCTATAGCATGCCTAAAGAATTCTTCAATTGTTCTGACACATCTAGAGTTGTCTTTTTATTGTACATGTGATAAACCTAAAAAAATCAAAAACAAATATGGGAGAAATAAACAGTATGTAAATTATTAAACCTTTTGGAGATGTATAGATACACTGAATGTTATTGCTTTTTAAGTGGGGCATTTTTCAAATCATTTTCACGCAGAAAAATGATGCTGCTTAGAACTGTATCACTTTATTTCTACTTCCCACATATTTTAGTTTAGTGCTTTTACATTAATAGTCATAATAAATGTTTTTGCTAAATGATTTGTATTATGACTTGTAAGAAATAGCTAGAAACATTACTGAAAGTACTAAAATGTCTATTTTTTTGTCTGGTAGCAGACAGGCCATTAATATCTCCTGTGTCTAGAAAATTGTGTAGAAAATGTGGTATATTCACTATATATATATATATATATATATATATATATATATATATATATATATATATATATATATATATATATATATATATATATACATACATACATACATATACATGTCCAACTCCAGTCTTCAAAGCTCACAACTATACCTTGGGATTCTGTGAGTTTGACCCAGAGTATTCAGGTCATGCCCCACTTACTTCTAAAGATCAATTTCTTCTTTTTCTAGGGCAGTGGTAAGTCACTATATCCATTCCCTGCCCAAAGTTCACATACTCCCCATCCACTCACCTGCTCCCTGCCCCCCCGTACTAAAGACTATTTGGGACAAGCCCTATTCCTACACATGCCACTTCCCCATAAGAATCAAACTTACAGTTCTGTGAAAAATATTACTATGGTTTTACATATCAGGACATAAAAACAATCATCTGTTCCTTACCAAGTATATAAATTAGATAAATACAACCTCAGATGAACAACAACACATGATTTATTACAACATGTCATGATTTATTCAACAAAACTTAAGCCAAAAAGGAGCAGCCATATGTGAAAAACTAAGTACACTATTATTGCTTTCATAGAAAATAAGATGCTAAGTAGCAGACGGGTGGTGCTAATCAAATGCCCTTGATTAAATCATCAGCAAGTGTGACCATCTCTATAAAAGTCATAGTTTTAGCAGTTTGCTGGTCTGGAGCATTCGGGTGTGTGTTAACACAATGCCAAGGAGGAAAGACATTGGCAATGATCTTAGAGAAGCAATTGTTGCTGCCCATCAATCTGGGAAGGGTTAAAAGGCCATTTCCAAACAATTTAAAGTCCATCATTTTACAGTGAAAAAGATTATTCAAAAGTTACATAGTTACATAGTTATATAGCCTGAAAAAAGACATGCGTCCATTAAGTTTAGCCTTTCCTATATCTGTTAATTTATTGCTGTTGATCCAAAAGAAGGCAAAAAAAAAACCCCGGTTTCGCTGTTTCCAATTTTGCACTAACTAGGGAAAAAATTCCTTCTTCACCCCAAAATGGCGGTCAGATTTCTCCTTGGATCAATAAGCCGTTTCCCGATAATTAAAGATTATATCCCCGAATATTATGTTTTTCCAAGTATCCATCCAGTTGCAGTTTAAACGTCTGTACAGACTCTGATAAAACTACCTCTGCAGGCAGAGTGAAAAACATTTAAGACAATCTTTCCAGGAGTGGATGTCCCAGCAAATTCACTCAAGGGTCAGAGCGTTGAATACTCAGAGAAACTGTAAAAACCCCAAGAATTACATCTCAGTCTCTACAGGCCTCAGTTAGCATGTTAAATGTTAAACTTCATAAAAGTACAATTAGAAAATGACAGGACAAGTATGTTTTATTTGGAAAGGTTGCTAAGCCTCTTCTGTCTAAAAAGAACATGAGAGCACGGCTTAGGTAGCAAAGTTGCATCTGAACAAACCCCAAGACTTCTGGAATAATGTGCTTTGGACAGACAAGACCAAAGTAGAAATGTTTGGCCATAATTAACAGCACCACCTTTGACGAAAGCCAAATACAACATATCAGCACAAACACATCATACCAACTGTCAAGCACGGTGGTGGAAGGATGATGATTTGAGCTTGTTTTGCAGCCACAAGACCTGGGGCCCTTACAATCATTGAGTCGACCACAAACTCTTTTTTTTAGAGTCAAATGTGAGGCCATCTGTCCAACAGCTAAAGCTTGGCCCAAATTGGGTCATGCAACAGGAGTATGATCCAAAGCACACCAGCAAATCTACAACAGAACGGGCCACTCCAGACCTTAAACCGATTGAAATGCTGTGGTGGTCCTTTAGGAGAGCTGTGCATAAGCAAATGCCCGCAAACCTCAATGAACTGAAGCAATGTTTTAAAGAAGAGTGGGCCAAAATTCCACCACAACAATGGGATAGACTGATAAAGTCAAACAGAAAACGATGACTTCAAGTTATTGCTGCTAAAGGTGGATCTACAAGCTATTGATTCATAAGGTGTACTTTGTTTTTCACACATGGTTTCTCCATTTTGGCTTTATTTTTGTTGGATAAATCACATGGTGTGATATGAAATGTGTTGTTATTCACTTGAAGTTGTATTTAGACCTGCTAAGTAACAGATGATTGTTATTATGTCCTCATATGTAAAACCATAGAATTCAAATAGGGTGTACTTTCATTTTCACATAACTTTATCAGGAGCTAAACTTGCATCATATATCTTCAGAGATAACTGCATTTATCCTTTTATTTTGTGACATGTCAGTATAATCTCTTTCATTTGCAACTGGCTTAAAAGGAATGCATGTGTGACCCTGGCACAAGCCTTGTTACTGAAAGAGATGCATGGGTCAATAGAGAAAAATGACATATTTGCTGGTCAGTGCAAGTTTTCAGTGTTTACATCAGTTGATTCTATAGAACGTTTATCAACATACGAACTTGTATGTGGAAGAGTGAGTGTTTCTGACAGAACACTCTCTTATAAAGCCTACCATTCCTCTTCTATAGCTCATTGTTATTTGGTATACTCCTTGCACTTCTCTTGTTTGTCATAACTTAGGCTACCTTGCCTCAAACAGTTAGTAGATGTAATAGGCAGCCTCTCAGAAGCAGGTTTGTGGGGGTTCTCTGCCCTACTGCCAGCTAAGGGTACCAAAGGGTGTGTTAAATAAAGCTGGGCCAACATCCTTATCCAAATTAAGATGTAGGTTTGGCCTATTGGACTAATCAATTAGGTAGTCAGTTAAATGGACATAGGTTTAATGGCGCCCCTCAAGACAACATATAGAGTTAAAAGCAGCACACGGTATCATCATCCAGCACCAAACAATTCACTGGGCCACCTAGGGAGTGGTCTGGGGCATAGTTTTTTAGATGGGTATTTGTTCATGTTTAGCTTTGTTAAATACATGAGATTGTAAGGAGTGAAGTTAAAGGATGGGCTTGGATGTGTAGGATAACAAGAGCATTAAGAATATAAATGGATGTTTCAACAAGATGTCTATGACAGATTCCAGGTTACATGTTTATATGTATTTTATTTGTGTCAAGATGGAATTAATGTAAAGGAGTAATTTAAGCCAATATGTAGCCCTAGCAACGATTTCACACCCCAATGCCCAAACAAAGAATTATTACTACACATTTTTCTGTTCAACCAACACTGTTGTAGTTCCACATTTTTATAGCTACGATGCTTGCTGATGGTGTGAATACACAAGCTCTAAAAAGTTAATTTGTCACTTAAAAAATGCATATTTTACAATTTCTTGTTTGTGTTTGTCTTTTGATACAAACACAGGCACTAACGTTTGGTCAAAAACGACCTGCTTGGTTATATGTGTTTAACATTCCAGAATGCTCAGTTAATGTGGAACATCATCTTTAACTGATGATTATTCTTAGATTTGTGGACACCTAAATGGTTAATATCTAGCAACATTTGAAACACAAAATTGTGATTGTTGGACTGGCTTAAAATGTTTGCAAATTCCATAAATGTTATTAAATAAATTCCTTACAGACCTGCAGATGTCTTGTCAGAAAGACTGATTGGGTTTCTCTAATGTTTTGGGATTTTTTTTTCAAAAAATGGACAAAAAATGGCAACAAGCTTTTGTTTAGAATGATATACTTATATATTATTTCAAATTGGAGTGTAGTTATACAATGAGTTATTAAATTCGATAAATAATAATAATAGGTTTCATTTTTATAATTACAACTTTACCGTGAATATTTTGCTAAGCAGAGAAAGGTAAGTTAAGGATATCCACTAAAAAAAACGGTGTTATCGTATACATTTTTTCAGAAGTCTGTTGTATTTTATTACCTAGGAATACAGCACAATTAGTTAATTCCACTCACAGTCAGAAAACCCTGTCATTTTTTAAACATTTTTTCCTAGTGGACTGTTTTCTTAACTATTTGGCCAAAAGTCTCTTACAAAATAAAAATTCATGATGTGACAGCAACTTAATTAAAAAGTGATAAAGTGACAATGTAAATCTATCAGCTATTTAAGAGAAAGACAAAGCACTTGTCTCATTATTTTGCAATAGATTACATGGATTATGATGAAAGACAGATTATTTTTTAGGAAGTTTGAAATAAATACAAAAATATATATAAGCGTGCAGGAATCGCATACAAAATGCAAATTTAGAGCTGTAGCACACCAGTCACCTGCAAAAGGTATTTTGCACGCTGATAAGACGTTTGACAAGGTCACACGGCCATACCACCTGCTATGCATCTGAGGCATTTTTTAGGGTAGAAGGAGTATGCAAGGCGGATTGGTAGCTCAAATGCTGACAATATAATTTGGAATGTTCATCCCCATGATATGTTGGTTGATTGTTCTTAAGTTAAAAGTATATTTTAAAGGAAAGAAACATATACAATCATAACATGTTGCATTCATGGAACAATGATACAGATGGATCTCAACCACAGCGTAAACTTGAGGTGCAACACATCGACCATCAATTACCAACTTGAAACATCTTCTCTGGTCGAACTCTCGTATGGTTTTCCCCCCATTTTGATGTTTAGTCAGCAAAATATACTGCCACTGCTGTACAGTCATGAAAATATTCGTGGCCGCAGTTAAGGCGTACCTCTTCAGCATTTTCAAATAAACACTATTTTTTAAGTTTCTTGCATTATTATTATTTTATGTTTTATGACAATTATTGCAGAATATATAATTTTATACCTGTGATACATTTCTATTATTTCTATTATTTTCTATATATAATATATACAGTATGTCAATACAGGGAACCCTTACTTCACATTTACTTTAAGATAAAATAATTCAATGTTTGTCCAAAGAGAGGAATATACCAATCCTACACAACCCCCCTCCCCCCAAAGATCAAAGACAGCCCTGGAGGCCCAATAATCAACTATGGTTCCTGGAACCAAACAAACCCAAGAAAAATTTCTAGGTATGCAGATGTGTTTATTACTAAGTTACATAAATAGCTATGAATGGGTCTCAACTAAAAACTAAATGTATGTAAAACACAACTTTTCAATAGATGCTCATAGAGAAACCTTAGAAGATTAGTTCTCTGACTGGAGATGACCACTAAACTGTAATAAGGACGGGGACATCTCAATATCCCATCTACAAACCCACCTGGATAGATAGGTTTTTTTTTCCAAAACTGTGGCTCTGTTGTTACAAACTTTAAGAATGTTAGTTATTTGGTATTTAAACGGCTTTAGTGACACATTTCATAAAATAAAACATAACCAACTTCAAATATTTCATATATTTCTACATATTGTTGATTTTCCAAACTTTTTAGATACGTTAATAACAATATAAAGGTTTTCAGGAAGGTATTAATTAATTAATTAACTGTGTTACTCCTAAAACATGTGTTAAATATACAAGTTACTATGCTTGAACATAACTGATCTCTGCAGATAACCTGCAATATTTCAGTTTTACACAAAAAGATAAAGATAAAATGCATAGAGAAAACAAATAATTCTAACCTCCATGGATAAATCAATCCATCAAAAGAAAACAATTTTGCCATGAAACTTAATCACTAAAGGTCATGTCTAGAAACGAGGAACAGATTAAATTAGCATAGTATTAGAAATGGAAAATGATTTCTGTCAAAATCATCTTTACCACAATTATAATATGTTAATTAAGTATTTCATTAAGGAAGCTGATTAAGGTTCACAGATGAAATCATGCAGACAAAGACACCTGGAAGGAAGTATCAAGCCTGAGGGCCTTATTCAATCTTATTCTCCATGTCTTCTGTCTTCTATCTTATTGTGTCTCTCAATTACACCCAAATACATTCTTAGACACACAAACAAGTGTTGTTCATTTGCAGAGACTATCTGGGGTATAGTAATTGCATTACAGATCTGACACATATATGTTGTTTGATGTAGTCTGTCATACAGGTAATCTATGATTTTATACTCTTACTTTTCCTTTTAACTCATTATTAAATATTTTCAGTTTCTAGATGTTGCAGGAGACCATGTGCAGATTGTCAAGTAAGGATAGACAGCGTTATTTTAAGAAGGGAAGAGAGTGGATGGGAAGAAGGGAATGTCGAAGACAGAAAATGGTAGAAGGGAAGGGAGTATCCCATTACCAGTGTCACAAGACGCAATGATTACATCATAAAAACAGTTTACAAAAAAAAACCAATGCAAATTCATGTACCACATCTACCTGTTTTGTGATGTCATCAATGGATTAGAAAAAGTAAAATGTGCAAGAAAAGATAATAAATAATAAAAAAAATGCCTTTAACCCATGAATGCCAAAATGTCCAGTTTGGTATTAAGACCACATTTTTTTATGTGTGTGGAATGTACAGATCCACTCTTTTTTGGAGAATACTTGTTTCGTATCTCCTCCCCGCCAATGGGGTAAAATTAGATCAATACCTACGATTTGGAATTCAGAAAACGAAAAAACTTTGGAACTGTTACAGTGTTTGAGGACGCTGTGTTTAGTACTCTTGTTTCGTATATACCTCCTAGGTGTTCTAGACCTCTCACTGTAAATTCCCTGGAGGTTCAGCCAATATACTGAATCCAGCATTTGCATTCTAGCATTACGTGATTTACAGTGAATGAAATGTTTTATTTTGTATTCTTTTCCTGTTATGGTACATTTAAAATCAATGGTTTTCTTTTTTTGTAGGTTATATACTTTACACATTTTACACTTTCCACATCTATAGAAACCAGGAGTTATTTTGGATAAAACGTAGTCGTTAATTTATATATTGTATTTAAGATGACTTAAATTGTTGTATTTTTCAATTGCTGCCGATATTACTTAATATATGTATATAATAAGAGTTATATTTATGTGATGTTGTGTAATATTGTGTTACACTGTTTAAAAGTTATCTTTTTTTTTAGTACTACAAACACAGAAAAAATACATATATAGAGAGGTGTAAACACAAGGGATAGGCTTAATCATGAATAAGCATGATCATGATAGGGCATGGCAAAGAGTGGGGTATAACCACGGGGCGGGGGCTCATGACTTTTTGTTGCCCAGGGCCCTGGGTGCTGTCAGTCCGCCACTAGGTCAATGTGTAATTTGGTAAAGGGCATGGAGACGCATACACAAATGCAGAATATGATAACTTTCAGGCGATGAAGCTTTACTGCCCACAAAGAGACCATACATTTTTTTTTATGACAAGTGTAGCGTAAGGACTGATGTGATGTAAATCAGACTAATTTAATGGTATTTCATGATTAGTATTATTTACATAGAATATTATACACTTTTCCTTGAGAACAGAATATGTGTAGGAATCACTTTTACCTAACCTATTTTAATACTATTATACCCCAATCATTTAACCTCTCATTTAACACTTTTAAGGTTTACTTTAAGGTTTACATTATTATAATTTGACCATCTTTCAATTGGTTTAAGAATTTTTGTACACTGATACCACATATCATACTAAGAATATTAGAACTTTGGTTCTAACCTCCTCTCTAGCAAGAGTCTAATGAACTGTCCATGCAGTGTTGAGCATATGGCTTTAACACTCCCATAACGACAATAAACACACAGTTTCGGTATATGCCAACCATTTAAACTTCAATGAAAAATCTTTACATGCTAAATGTAATATTGATGTGAAAAATCAATGCGGGATAATCACTTTTAAAATATATGTTTCAGTTGAACATGAATGCAAACGCTTTGAAACTCTCAATTCCAATACATATTCTCTAATTTTGTGGTAGTTATTAATCTAATAATTAATCTTTGTCATTTAGCATTTTCATTATGTAAGTAGGAAATGAAGATATATCTATTTCACACTAATTTACAATTCACTTTGGTGGGTGGGAGAAGGGAAAATAAAATCTGATTTGGTCATCAATTAGAATACCCAGTCATTTAATATACTGATGAGAAATATTTGCGTACTAAAACAATAATTAGTTTATCCTCAGTGGTTTTAGAATACATACAGAAATTATGCAAATGATGGTTTGCTTTTGTTTGTGATAGTTTGTGTCAGAATAAAGCTACTCATTATAAATATGTTTACCTGAAGACATATGTAGTCGTATTGAACAATAACATTTTGGTAAAGTAAAAAAAAAAAGTCCAAATCAGCTGAGGTTTATGTGATGAATAACACCGGTATTAATAACATGAGTTTGGCTTCATCCGTATTCCCACGTTAGATTGTTGAACCAATTGTTGGCACATACAAATCTCATGCATTGCACAATGTAAATGAATAATAATCTATGACATAAGTAAGAGCTATATAAAATACAATTACAGTTTTCTAACATCAGATCAGTGCAACCTATCAATGCCCCTAAATTCTAATTACAATACTAAAAAAGAGTACTTTTATCTTAATTCCAAACCTATGGTTCTACTCTTAAACCTTGATAGGTGGCCCAAAATAATTCTTATTGGGCTCATGCTAACTTCTCTCCTAGTTACTGTATGTCTTAAAGTAAGAGGTTTGAGAACGCATATTTGAGGGCCTCTGGGTAATACTCTCTTTGTCTGCCTAGTACACAACTGATTGGATGTGACAATGACTTACAGCAGACTTTAGGTTCTTCTTCATAGATAAGTTTAAGTTTTCATATGTCTCTGAAAATGTTTGTACTTTCACTTCTGCTTCATTAATGTTAATGCTAAAACATTGAAAGGTACAGTATTAAATAGTATACTTGTGCATTTGTTTTCGAACTAACTTTATTTTTAATAAAAATTGCCTGTTTCGTACATTCGTGCGAATGAGGGGTATCCCTGACGAAATTCATTCGGATTCGTCCATTCGTTGACACGTGTAGTTGCCGCCATTACAAGCCATTTTGGCATCATTACGAGCTGTTTTGGCTCTCCTTGATGAGGTTAGGTGGGAGCGACTCTGTGTAGGAGGATACTTATCAATGACTGATAGGTAGAAGTAGCCAAAAAAAACAGACAGGGATCTCATTGATTGTTATGACTGTGATTGATGGGTCCAAAAACCTGTGGGAGTTTTTGCACTCTGGCCAATCAGCATTTACAAGGGGAGGGCACAAACATTAGATATATAAGTGTGCTGACACCATTTTAACTTGTCAGTAGCACCAGTTACATACTGATGAGAGTTGGAGTGTGAGACAGAGACAGTTAGTCTAGCAGACACTGAGATTGATGCTCATTACTCACCTACCATACTGCAATCAATAGGGTGAGAACCTACTCTCATCTCCTAAATAGTGGGCACACAAAGCAGTTTATACTGTTACCAAAACCTTATTAACCTCAATTAACCCCTGGACAGCAAGCTGCAACCCACTATGTAGGAGGTGAGAGTAGGTTCTCCCCCTATTGAGAGTGTGCCTTGACGTGGCGGGTGAGCTTAATTATGCTTTGGCCAATTCATATAACCAATACCTCTCATTTATATTATGTTTATATATTTGCTGGCAATTTTTTTAAGGTGAGAAGTGCAGACAGCTTTTGTTTTTTGTATACACTGTACAGCCGATGCACTGTATTTGCAGCATGCTTACACCTGTTTGGTTGTTCTCTTTTAACACATTTGTACTATTTGAGCCTGAGACTAGCCTAGTGCACCAACTATTTTCTTTTCCCAAAGGACAACGTATCTGCTTTAGTTTGCACTGCCTTAGCAGCATACATCTACAAGTTTTACCGTGCAAGGAGAAGTCACTGGAGCAGAAGAAACCAAGTGACAATCAGAGCTTCACCTGCCTCACACAGCCTGTGATTATAGTGCTTAGTGGTATGACTGCGTAGCTGGAGGATCTTTGACTGTAATAAGAGATGTGTCTTCTCTAAGATAGTAAGTACCGTGACAGGTGAGGTGTAGGAGCAAAGAGATTTTTATATTGATGATGGCAGAAATCACACTGCTTGGATGCTAGAGCACCAGGGCTATAGCCCCTAGTAATGGGAGTCTACAACATAGGTCCCCCATAGTATAGTGCAATAGTACAGAGGCAACTAGACTATTTTTTCGAACTCTCTCTTTGTATGTCTTTTCATATGTGTAACTGCTAGCTGCACAGGCTTAATATGTCCCAACTCTGTTTTTGCAACAGTCTGCTAGATCATTGAGTTTTTACACTTGTGTATTACATGATTGCTGTGCTGTGAAACTAAAATGAGACCAAAACAATTGCACATTTCCCCAAAGTGTATTCTTCATGACACAGATGTGATTTTATAGAGTCTCTTTTATGTCCTACAGAGTCAGCATATTGATTTTCCCACTAAATGCATAGTAGCAAAACCATATAGTTGCAGTGATCATGTACGGTATTTCCCTACCATTGACCTGCTAAATGAATCCTTAGTTATTACAGTACAGTAAATAAATACAATGTATCTTTATTTAACAGACTGTAATTTCAATGTCTTGGTCTTCAAATACACTGAACTGTTATTGGTAGCTTGCTATCATTTCACAATGGGCAATACAATAGCGCGTCTGTTTCTTCTCCTCTTTCTTCAAATCAAAGATCAAAGGCTGCATTTGTAAAGCAAATAGTTGGAGAGCTTCATTCGGGTTTGATAAAAACCCACTACAGCCTCTTGGGAGATATTACCTTCTTCATTATTCCACTGATTGGCCTTATTTCATCCAAGGATTACTGCACATTCTCCTGACGGCTGATGAGCTGCTTCATGAATATACAAAGTAATCTGGCGGCACTGGGCCAGCACTGATTATTATTGTG
The DNA here is from genome assembly GCF_027358695.1 of Spea bombifrons. Lineage (NCBI taxonomy): Eukaryota > Metazoa > Chordata > Amphibia > Anura > Pelobatidae > Spea > Spea bombifrons. The sequence continues at coordinate 71,593,952 of NC_071091.1, forward strand.
AAACTCAGAGGAGCTGCTTCAGATGAGATGCTGGATTCTGTTGAACTCCTCTTTGCCATTTTCTATCTGATTTTACCACAAGGAATCTTATTAGACAATTTTTCACATGTCTCTGTTAGAAGCAGAGAGAGGAAAAGAATGAGTGAAACGCAGAAAAAAAGAAATTGCATCAAGTTAAAAATGATCAGAGAATTCTGGGTACCAGATGTTTTTTGCTTAATATTGCAAAATGACTTTTATTAGATTACATTAAGCACTTACTAACTACGGTTATACTGCTTTTCTGAAAGCCCATCGGGAATACTGTAGTAAATAGCTTTTTATTTCAACTGCAGTATGTTTTTATGTCTATCAGTTTATGTGTTATGTGCATGGTGAGCATACACGTGCTTGTTGCTACATAAAATCAATAGCTTTTGCAAAAAAAATAATTCATTGCATTCTTCTTGACATAGGTTAACATTTTTGTTTTCACTAAGTATTTAGCCAAACAGCTCAACTAAGGTGGTAGTTAAGCTGAATTGTTTATATTAAAGATAGTCTGACAGATGTAGATATGTCAAATATGAAACTTACCCCCTTTGTATGGTGATATTTGCCAACAGGGAGTCCTACACAGGACCGGACTTGTGATGACAGGGGACCCTGGCACTTTAAGGCCTGATGATGAAAGCATGACCACTGGCTGGATAAACACGGCTCAATGCTTTGGTTTTATGCTCACACAGCATGCGGCAGGCCATATCCAGCCACTAGCCACACACTATAGCACCCGATCTGCATTTGCCTGGTATGCCAGATAGCCAGTCCATCAAAATAGAAAAAGGCTCCAGGCACTCAAGGGTTCCACTCAGGCAGGTTTATTAAAGGAGAAGGACAACAACGTTTCGACCTCACGATGAGGTCTTTATTCACCTGAGTGGAACCCTTGAGTGCCTGGAGCCTTTTTCTATTTTGATTTACTGGGGAGCTGGCCCTTCCTGGCACAGCTAAGCACCTGAGTTCCTGTGGTGTGTGCAGATTCCTGATTCTGGTGACTTGCTAGATAGCCAGTCCAGGCCTGATGCCACATTTCTAGTAATGGATTTGTATTAACCCCTAACAGAACAACATTGCAGCGCTCACCTCATTTTTGTAGGCCACTAACAGATAATTCCTTTACCCAATTGTCAGCCATCCTGAAACCTCCCTTACCTTCAATATTAACCCTTTCCTGTCCAGACGCAGCAGCCTCTTTTTATAACAATACACTTGCCTTGTCTCGACAGCATAGCCTCTGTTACTGTTTATTACCACCGGCAACTTCAGAAATGCTGCCGCAGTGCTGAACGCTACTTCAGAAAATCCATATCTAGCAAAGACTTTATTCACTACAAATTCATGCTTCGCACCTACAACTCTGCCTTCTCTCTCGCTAAACAAAATTTTTCTATCTTCAACTCCCCTCTCTGTCCCTCCATACCGACACTACAAACCTCTAACTGCCCAACTCCTCATGCCCGCTGTCTTGGTGTCACCCTTGACTCCAACCTTTCGTTCACCCCCACATTCAGTCTGTCTCTAAAATCTGCCGTCTCCATCTTAAAAAGCATTGCCCACATCCGTCCCTTCCTAACACAGCATGCCACTAAGGCTCTCGCCCATGCCCTTATTATCTCCCACCTTGATTACTGTAACTCTGTCTTAGCTGGTCTCCCTCTTAACCATCTCACCCCTCTACAATCCACCATGAATGTTGCTGCCAGACTTATCTTCCTCTCCCATCGCTTCACTAACATCTCTTCCCTCTGTCAGTCTCTTCACTGGCTGCCTGTGCGCTTCAGGATTCATTTCAAAATCCTTACTCTTACTCTCAAAGCCCTTCACAGCGGTTCCCCATCCTACATCTCCTCACTCATCTCTAAATACACTCCTAACCGGTCTCTCTGCTCATCCAATGATCTCCTTCTATCCTCTCCCTTGATTTCTTGCTCTCATGCACGCTTACAAGATTTCTCAATGGCTGCTCCTATCCTCTGGAATGCTCTCCCCCGGCCTATCCGCCTTTCTCCGTGCATTTATTCCTTCCAAAAATCCCTCAAGACCCACTTCTTTAAGGACGCTTACAACATAGCACATTAACGCCCTCCCATATTCCTTTAGCTCACCTTTCCTTGTCCTTCTCCTGCAATACTTTTACTAGTGTGGCTGGTCTATCCCTAACAACGGTACTTTTACACCCCAAATCCTTCTAGATTGTAAGCTCGTTTGAGCAGGGCCCTCCTCACCTGTCTCTGTAAGTCAAATTGTTATGTTGCATACTACTTGTTGTGTCCTGTCCACCCATTGTACATTGCTACAGAATTTGATGGCGCTATATAAAACAATAAATAATAATAATAATCTGCCCAAAATCTTGCTACCCGCTACTGTTGGATCATCTCTGCTGTTCTCTCTTTATACTTCATCCCCTGGCAAACTAATATACTAATTTGGCCTCCAGTATCATCTATATGCAGATGATACCCAAATCTACCTTCTCCTGATCTTTCTCCATCTCTCATGTCCCGTATTACCAATTGCTTGTCTGCAATTTCTTCATGGATGTCACAACACTACCTGAAACTTAATCTTTCTAAAACAGCACTCATTATCTTCCCTCCTTCCATCTTCACTCCACTACCCGAATTCTCTATCACCATTAACAACATGACTATCTCTCCTACTAACCAGGCCCGATGCCTCAGGGTCATCCTTGACTCTAACCTTTCCTTCATCCCTCACATTCAGTCCCTGCCACTTGCACCTAAAAAACATCTCTCGCATCAGCCCATTCCTCACCCAAGAATCCACAAAAACTCTGATTCATTCACTTATCATTTCCCGTCTTGACTACTGCAACACTCTTCTGGTTGGCATTCCACTGTCTCGACTCTCTCCTCTACAGTCTGTCCTAAATGATGATGCTAGGCTTATCTTCCTTGCACGCCGCTTCTCTTCTGCTTCTCCACTCTGTGCAACCCTCCACTGGTTCCCTATTACTTTAGAATTAAATTTAAAATCCTGGCCGCACAGAGCGCCATGGCAACAGGGGCGCCGTCCGGGACTTAAATTAAAACATAGTTTTTTTTTTTGTAACTTTATTTAACATCCTCCATGTTCCATCCTCCATCCTCCATCCTCCAGGGGCGCTGAGCGGTTGCTCGTGAAGTTTTCGGCAACCGCTCGGTACCCCTCACTCTCCGTGACTCCGTCGCGGTGCCGGCGTTTCGTGCTGAGCGCTGGAATTATTCTGGCGCTCAGCTGTGAAGCGTGCAGCGCAGCAGAGTGGGAAGACGGACGCCTCCCGCTCCCACCGCAGGACTCTGGCAACAAGGTAAGTAAGGATAGGGAGAGGGGGTAGATAGTGATAAGGGGCAGGGGGACAGGCAGTGAGAAGGGGCAGAGGTGGTAGATAGTGAGAGGGGGGAGATTTTTTTCCTTTCTTTTTTTTTGGGATGGGGGGGCGCCAGAGGAGTAGTCCGCACAGGGCGCCAGAACACTTAAGGCCGGCTCTGGGCCTCTACCTTATGCCATGATTACCCAACACCCTGAGACAGAGGTAGAGACATAGAGCTTCCTATACCTCACCCTTGCTACAAGGGAATTCTGTGCAAAACAAGACAGTATGTGGTGAACAGCAGCAGGGGTCCTAAAATGATTCAGACTAACGGAGATCCAGACTCTTTATTTTATAAGAGTATTGACATAAATAATTAGGCTTCCTTACTTGTAAGCCATGAGCTGTAAATAAGTTATTCAGGGATGGTTCAGCATTGGCGCTATCAAATTCCCTAATATTTGGAAAAATATAATAGGATTTTTATTATTCCTTGCCTTTACTGGACTTTTATGTGCACTGGCAACTTCAAGAGGAAATCGAGTAGAAGGAAAAGAGACCAATATAGGTGATTGAATAAATCCACAGTAAAGGTCTAGTGTTTATGGAGATGCTGCTGTTACTTAGACAATTAAGTCTAAATAGGTGATACAGTATTAAAGTTCAAGTAATCATGATCTTGACATGTATCTGAAAACTATTTTTTTCTTTTTTTTAAATGTCCATGCAGAGCATGAACAGTTATCTCTTACTATTAAAGTATTCACTTTTGAGGCGAATCCTCATATATGCCAATATATTTTACATTGAAAAAATTGGACCCCAGGAAAGCATTTCCTTAGGCCCAAGTCCACTTTCCCTGGCATGCAATCACTCCCTCCGCTACCACACCAAAAAAATATTTGCCACACTGACTGCAGATTAGAGGAAGACTGTGAGAGTCAATGCAGTCTTCCCTCCTTCTGACCGCACCGTGACATTGAGAGGTCCTCTCCTCCATAATCATCCCCAGAGTCCCTTTGTCCCCTTCTTCACTAAGCCACACCTCTTTTACTTACTCCCTGAAGTTCATGTATAGATCAAATAAACACATGTAAACAGCACTTGCATGTATAGATCAACTGAATAAGACATACCAACCCTATATTTGCAGGTATACTTAAATAATGTATGGAAACACAGCATTGCAGGTATAGATCAACAGAACACACAAAACCAGTATTGCAGGTATAGATCAATTGGAATTCACATAAAGTTACAGATAAAATCCCCTGAATTACAGGCATAGATCATAGGTTGCACATCTGGCCACACTGGCGACAACCTGACCAGCACCCAAATTACACACATAGGACTTGACATTTTTGTTCCCAAACAGCCCAGCATGAGTCATCTTTGTCCCCAAACAGCCCACCCTGTGCCATCTTTGTCCCATAAACACGCTACCTGTGCCATCTTGTTTGTGCCATCTTTGCCTTTCCACAAATCAATTATACATCTATGATGCACACAGGAACTTTACAGTCACTCAATAATTCACACAATTCACACAATCATTTATTCCCTCACTCTTTCAGACAAATTATTTACACACTCACTCATTCACAAAATGCATCCATACACTCATTCATTCTCTCACTCATTCTAACTTAATTTCAATATTTGTACTACCCTCTTTTCTCACTATCTACCTTGTCCCCCCTTTTCTCACAAACTACCCCCTCTCCCCCTTTTCTCACTATCTACCCCCTCCCCCCTTTGAAGTTCACTTATCTCGCAGGCAGACGTCCTGTGGCCTCTGTCTCACTGCTCTGCCGCAGTGCGGACTGCTTCGCTGCTGAGCGCCGGAATATGACATCATATTCCGGCACTCAGCATTAAATGCCGGCACCGCAACCAAGACAGAGGCCTCGCTGAGGAGAGTGAGGGGCGCCGAGCGGTTGCTGAAAACTTGTTCCTGAGCGACCGCTTGACGCAAAAACAACACATATAATAAAATGTGGACAAATCTCCCAATATTATTATTTGTTTTCAGTAAAATATATATTATTTTGTTTAAAAAATACAGATTTTCTATATATTTGAAAATGAGTATCTGTGCATGTATTTTTACAGTAGCAGAATAACTTGTCTGTTTGGTGTCACTGTGACTTCAGGCACATTGTTAAAAGATAATGTGAGAGACTTGATACAACTGACAGTTTTTTTCCCTTTTTGTAGCAAGCAGATGATAAACTAACCAGTGCTCCATTTTAAATAAGACTTCAGCGGTGAACTAACCCAGCACAGTAATTTAATGAATCTACATTTCAGGACTGAAATGATAAAGATGAAACATTTTAAAATAACGTGAAGGTGGATACACCATAGAAAAAAAAATCTGATGAAACATTAAATGAATGTAGTGTAGCACATTATCTCTGCTTCTGCACATCCAAAAAGTGCAATGAACTAAAACATTGCATTAAGCTACGAATAAAGCTAAAAATTAAATTGTCTTGACGAAATCTAGAGTAGAGGTTTATGAAGTAGGAAAGCAGATTTGGACATTTAATCTCATTCTCTTTACCTTGTAGATGCAGATCTTAAAACAACTGAAAAGCAGAATAGAAAGAAAAGGAAAAAACGGTCCACGCGTCTGCTGTTTTAAGATACAAATGTAAAAGAATTTGAAAGTGATTTAAATTGCTTTAATTGCATGAATTTTAATGGACATCACTGGAGGCCACATTCTTTGAAGGGAGACTCATAAGCCAGTAAAGACAGTTTCACAAATGCAATGCTGCCCGACAAATCAATAAACAAAGACAAGCAGTTCATAGACTAATGCATATATACAGTGATTATAAATGAGATGTTTGCCAGAAAATACACTTCCAAGCACAAGTGCTATAATTTTAAGAATGTCTATTTAATACAATATATTCTCAGATCTTGCACTGTTTAATTGGACAACATACATTATTAATAACCCACAGAAAGCTTGAAATATTAGGCTCAATGTAATATTCTCTACATTCTGTAAATACCATGGAGAAATACAGTTAAAACATATAGAACATAAAGGAAACATAAGTGAACCTTAATTTCCTTTGTTTTATATAAATTGTGATCATTTTATAAAGAAACAATGGACACAAGTCTATAGGAAGTTACCAACACTCTATTTTTAAGATTTTATTGGAGCTCAACATTAATTTTTGGGTTAGTTAACTAAGAGGTCAAGCGGACAGTTGGGTAAAGTCGCATGCCTTTGCATGCTAACACTTGTGGAACAACTCACATATTCACTAGTCTGCATGTTGTTTGTGAGGGCATGCAAGTGCCTGTGACTTTTTTGAGTATACAAAACCTCCTCAGTGGAACTTTGAAATGGGGGGCAGGTATATTTTTTTAATATATTTTTTAAGTTTAATTTAACCTAACCCCTCTGTACTGGAGGACTAAGATGGGGTCCATGTGCCCTGAATAGGATTTTCTCTATTTTAAACCCCTCTAACTCCAATGGCTGGGGGTGGAGGCTCAGATACCCTCCAAAGAGCATTACTTAAACTTGAATCCCCTATTCTACTGGGAAGGAGGAAGAGGCACAGCTTTTCGGTCAACTTGCAAGCAATTGATCTGCCCATGATAATAAAACTTCTGTTACAAAAGATAATAACTATCCATCCTACAGCTTTTAGTGCATGGGGGTTGTTTCCTGAATTTACCTGGATTATGTGGGCATCTTTTGACGCCCTATTAAAACCAAAGTAAAGCAGTACTTTAGTGCCCCAGTACCTCCAGCCCAACTCACTGTATTTACAACCTTGTTCCCTGTAGCTGAGGTACCCAGCAGGGGACACATAATGCTTGTTGTGCCACCCTGCAGTATTAAAGTGGCAAAGTGGTTTTGGAGAATGTGTGTAAGTGCAGAGTGGTGGAGTGAGTATATGGTATTAGCATGTAGGTGAGTTTATGGTGTTATAGTAAGCGTGTTACTGTAGAGTGTGCATGTGTTAGTATATGATGGGAGCATGTGTGACAGCATGCTGTTAGCATGTGCGTATGCTAACGTTTAACTCTTCTACCTATCCTTCCTGCTTTTGATCCAAAAGGATGCAAAAACCCCTAATTTTTTTTTCAAGTCTCCGTTTAATGAAAAAAGGGGTACAACAATGGGTTACATCCGAGAACTTCCCAAAGAGCACATAAAAAGTACAGGGGTACCATACAATGCGAAGATCAGTAAGATATTTTTTATTTTTGACACTTACTGGGAAAAATTCCTTCTTGGCAAATCCAATTTCTCATTGGATAAAAAAGCTCTAACATATTAATGTTTATTCTATTTTTATAGCCCTGTATGTTATTCTAAACAAATATCCAGTTCCTTTTTGAAGGGGTATTTGATAACACCACTTCTGCAAGTAGTAAATTCCATGCTTTTATTGACCTTAATATAAAGAATCCCTTCCTTTGTTGTCTGTGAAATCTTTGTCTCTGACCTCTTGTTCTTTGTGCATTTCTGTTAATGAACAGGTCACTGGATAGCTGTTTATACTGGTCTTGCAAAAAGTTGAAATATCCCCTATAAGAAGCTATTTTTTAGCATGTATTCAGCTTTTTACCCTTCTTTTATAACTAAGATCTTCCAATGCCCAGTCTTATACATGCCAGTAACATATTGGCTTTTGCAGCTGCTGACTGGTATTGTGCACTGTTGCTAATTCTGTTGTCTACAATTATTCCAAAATTCTTTTTGTTAGTAGTTTATCCCAGGGAGATACCTCATTTTCCATTTGTCTGCCCAATCCCCCACTTTGTTTAAATCTGCCTGCAAAAAAGAAACATCAAGGTTAGAATCTATTGCCCTACCTAATGTGTCATTAGCAAACAATAGGACATGGTTCTCAATACAACATGGGAGATTATTAATAAACAAAGCAAAAAGAAGAGGAGCCAGGAGAGACCCCTGGGGTATTTCACTTAATATATGTGTCTAGTTTGAAAATGTTCATTTTACAAACAACTTTCAATCCAAATACATACCTTTGCCCCTAAGCCTATGTCTGACAATTTGTACAGTAACTATGTGTGTAGAGCCATGTCAAAAACTTTAGCAAAGTCCAAATAGATCACTGATACATCCACTGGTACACCCATATCTATATTTTCACTTAATTCTTCATATAATGCTATAAAGCTGATCTGACAAGACCCATATTTCACAAAACCATATTAACTTCTGCTAATTATATTTGGATTAAAATGGTATTCTTCAGTGTATACCTTTAGCAACCCTTCAAATAATTTCCACACTAGAGATGTCAAGCTCGTTGGCCTGCAAATGCCCGGCTATGATTTTGATTCCTTTTTCAAATATGGCCACCACATCTGCCTTGTACCAGTCTATTGGCACTATGCCTGAACGGAAATAATCACTAAAGAGCAAAAATAATTGTCTGGCCAGAATTAGGTTTGGCTCCCTATGTACCCTTGGGTGTATACCATCTGGCCCTGGGGCCTTGCCTACCTTAACAATGTTGTAATTTTGAAATGTGTGCTTAAAGGTATTCCACCTCTTCTGTTTTTTTTGTCCAGAAAACAATCCATCCCAGTCTACGTGTTCAATAGATGCCCTTAGCTTGTCAAAGTAGGTCCTGTGAAAATGAAGTGCTTTGGTGGAGTAATTACTAATTCATCCTTTTTTGGATTAATCTCGATTGAAACAATGCTATGGATACTATTTTCCAAGTCTTTTCTTACTTGGATGTTTGAGATAAGTGCCTCATTGCTGGTTATAACCAAATACAGGCACCTCTTCTGGATAGTGCAGTGGTGTCTCTAGGGGGGCTACTGGTCCTTAATCTGGAGATATCCGCCCTGCAGCAATATGAGCTGGTAGGCCGTCTTACCTGGTGTCACGAACGCATAATTACTTTGGGGGTAAGAGGATTGAACAATTACTATCGGTCTACCCTAGACCCACTAGTCCCACTTATATACTACATTCTACTACCCCGAGTAGCTTAAGAAGAGTACACAATTTAGCTAAGCATCTATGCAAACTCAGGGTTGTTTTAAAAGTCTCTTCAGGTACATGCGGTTCTGATGCCAGACAAAGGCAGGAATGATTAAAAAATATACCTAATGACCTGTCATCTCTACAAGGCGGTAACTACATATGGTTATTTGTGGACAGAAGTTATCAGGAAAACAGGTCTCGTTAAGTAAGAGCTGCCAGATGTGTTATTGCCCAGTACTATTCTACACAGCTTATACAAATGGGTTAATGCAGTTAATAAGCTAAAGGAAATATGCACCGTATGTGGCATACCTGTGTCCTTCTAAGTTTAATGATTGTCATATTGATTATTGACCTTTGCAACATAATTCTGAGATTCAATGTTTCTCATTCGTGTTGAAAAAAAAATTCAGGTTTGGCATTTATCATCTTTGTAAATTCACAGAATAAAAAATAGGTTTTATTGACTTTGACTAAGCATTAATCTTCAATAGAAATGAAAGACCTGTCCTTTGTAGCTAAACAGTAACATGTAAAAAAAAATTGAACAAAATGTCAAATACGATATCAATACAAATGTTTGAATCTCAAATGAGAACACGCATCACAATATGAAGCATGTAATGTAGTCTAGTTATACAAATACTATTTAAGATAGATACCCAAGGTAATGGGTAACAACAGTGGTTTATTAATCTATCCCTCTTATTTTGTTGTGATACAATCCACTGCCTCTTTCAAGACTGCATACAAAGTACCTAAATTATGTACAAAAGAAAGATGAACAATAGTGAAAAGGAATAGGATAACAAAATATGTCTGGTCCATAACTGGCTGCCAAGGCACCTGGCCTGTGAGTATTTGTGAGCTTTTTAAATGAGTATGACTTTAAGATCCAAGGTAGTGCTCCTGTAGCAGTAAAACAGGTGGCTATTTAATTTCAGTTATTATAAAATTACCAAAAAAATGAAGACATACATATTACTGTTATATTTTTACTGGCCAAAATTGCATATGGACAGAGTGGGCTGAAAAGCATTGATCCTGCCTAGCAGGTACAATTTTGGCCCACGAAATGAATGCGTTATTGACACCTCCCAACGCTACCTGAAACCTAATCTTTCTAAAACTGAATTCATTATCTTTCCTCCTATCTCCACACCAGTACCTAAATCATCTATCACCATTAACAACACTACAAATTATCCCACTAACCAGGCCTGATGAATGAGGTCCATACTTGACTTGACTTGATAGTTTTATGGAGAAAAAGAGGTGCAGAATGTTTTTTTTTTTTTCTGGGAATCTCTCTTAATTAGTCTGGCCTCATGGCGAACTTCCACAAAAGAGCAGAACCTCAGGGCTCACCCTCTCCTACGTTCCTCCAATCTTGGTACTTTTCTTGATACGGAAGCAAAATGTTTATCATTTCATTTACATTTTGTCAAGTATTAATAAAAGAAAATGTGAAATCAACATGTGACTTCAAATGCCATTTTCATCTATTTCCGTAATACATTTCAACCCTGTTTATACACTCCTCAGATGATATGACCTTACAAAGAAATGTGACAGAATAGGCTTATTAATGAATTTGCAATGTACAACATCCTTAGTAAATGAGGTCATGTTGTTAAATATAACATTTTAAGTGTAATTTATGTAACGCTATGTATTTGACTCTTCAGTGCACAAACCCAATGACATTTTAAGCCAAAAGATTAGATTTACTCTGTTACCTTAAAACATTTATAAATAAATAAAACTCTAAAATGAAAATGCAGTTTGGTAAATGTGAGATCTATTCACAAAGGTATGGGTACTAGTGAATTGGAAAAATGTAAGTTTGGAGCTACAGACGTGCACACATTGGACTACAGTCAAATTTGCATATTCACAAGCACTCACGAATAATCACTGACATGACAACTCACAAACACTTAACAGCAAAGAGCTGAGTTGATGCAGGTTGAAAAAAAACTACCAATTAACCTACCAATCGTACGCAGCAAAAGCAAGTTCGAAGACTAGTCTCGGTTTTTGTATTTCACATCTCCAGGGGTGACTTGTGAGTTCACTTCTCCTTTGGTCATATGCAAATAAATGTAATAAATAAGTAAATGATTATTCAAAATGAAACAATTGCACCCCTCTTCCCTGACAGAGCCTGCATTCCCTTGGCTCCCTGGAAAAAAATATTTTACCTAACTTTTTAAGGCTCCATTCACCAGTGATGCTATTGAGTAATCATTTTTGGATTAAGGCCATCTGAAAAAATAATGAAAGGAGATTCTGATGCCAAAAAAATGAAACTAAATAATTAAATTAAATTAATCTACTCTGTGCCTGATGCACCAGCAACCTGTTTAGTTGTTTTTTTTTAGTAGACTTTAACTATTTTTTATTATTATTATAATTATTATTCATACTTTTGATGTTGTGTTAACTGAACTAACTAGCGAATTTCCAGAGTGGACGTGCACATTTTCATTTACTTGCATGCCCTCGCCTTAAAGTTCCAAAATTCCATACACTGCCAAATAGCTTGAATTATAGTAAAAATGCAAGTGTTAACATGCAAGGGCATGCAGCTACAGTTGAGTTTGGTCAGTTGGGGTAACATGTAACTTGATCTGCCCATTCTTTTTAGTGAATACAGGCAAATGAGGAGCTCTCCATTTGGCGAACTACAACACTTTTGAGCCAAAACATGGCTGAGAACAAGCACTCTAGAAATTATAGATGCTGCACTTCCACTAGAGGGCTTACTACTGACCAGCCACAACTTAAATCCATATTCTGGCACATATTTAACAGGGAAATACCAGTTTTTATATTCAAGTGGAATAAAAAAATGTTAATATAGGTGTTACATTTCTCTCCATAGAGAACATACAACATGCAGTAATTATTCAATTTATTATGTGGTCTTTTTTGTGATTATACCATCAAAAGATGTTTTTTTCTCCTGTATTCATATAATGGATTGATGTGAAATGACTACTATGGCAGATGAACACCCCAGAGGTATTTTAGCTTTTCTTTCCCACTCATTGCCTTTATACTTTTATATTTTCTAATTTTAGATAAACATTCCTCAAATTTTGTCCTCTTTAATGTCCTCTTGCTCAAACTAATAATTATAATAATGCCTGTCTATGTGCAAGTCAATATTTATTCAATTTCATTCATCAAGGTTAATGTAATAAAAATATGATAACAATAGATCTTAATTATCCATTAGTGTGTTATTATTATCCAACACACATTCACTTGGGACATAAGTCCCAATGATTACCAGATACATTTCTGGTTTTGGGCATATTACTTGAACTCCAGCCATTTGCTTCATTTGTCTACATGTTCTGGTTCACATTTGGTATTCCAACCGCAGGATAATGATTACTGACTGCTTCAAATAATTACAGTATCCACTTAGTTGGGTTTCTAACACTTCCACCTGAAGCTAAAACATACTGTCAAAAAAATAAGAAGTCATCACAATTTGGAAGATTGCTCTTTGCATACAGCTGCCAGAAAAGTATATTCATACAGTGATGATTATGCTGTTCTGTGGTTAGTCATTCTCAGTTGGATTAGTGTACAACTTTTTTATATTTTAATTCTTAGGATGTTGCATTTGTCATGAGGGGAGATCAATGAGAGTGATCTGGTACAGGAAAGGTTAATTGTTAGATTTTTCCCAACAGGAACGCATTGAGTTTATATCGTTATATGTTTGTCTGCTGAGATAAGATGACCTTGACGCACACTTTCCATGTTCCTTAATATGAAAAACATAGACCACACTGTGAATAGTAAAAGAGAAACAATCACATGGGAAGATGTTTGCGAGCAAAACCAACCTTGTAATGTTAAAATGAAAAGAATACATTTTCTTCAAGTGTTGACTTTGATGAGACAAATAAGGCCATGTTACATCATAGAAGCCTGATGAAAGCATTCAGCATGATAAAGTCAAATCATTTAGAGATAAGTATGTTAAAAAAGCAAATAAAATGTGTGTAAATATTTATCATCACATTACTTGTATTATGAAAGAAAAGTGTGTTTTTATTTTATTTGTTAACCAATATGTGAAAATTCTAAAAGAAAATAGCATTTGTCTGTAAGCCGGTGTCATTTTTCTATGCAATTTTTATTAACACATAACACACATACATGGTAAATAAAAGTGTAAACAGTTTTATTTTTAATATGTGCCATTTTTAACTTTACAGAAAATACATATTATGTGTATTATGTTTCTGTGTATGCGGAATTGCAAAATGTTTTAAACTATTGCTACAAAATGAAGCACAAAACAAAGACACAGAAATGAGGGAAAACCAACCAGAAATGACAGTTGATGGAAATGTGTTTATCATAGATGAAAATATATATTCAGGAACATCTTTAATCAGAGTGGGGCCTGAGGCAAGCATCACAGGAGGTTCCCTCTAGTCCAAGAGACTACCACTAGCCCAGTCTAGTCAGTGGTGATGAAGTATGATGGTGTTCAATGTCCGCCTCCACATTACCGATTCCAGTTACAGGAACTGCTGCTGGGCTCTAAAATATGTTGTCATATCCTAGCACTTGCAACTTTACGTAGTATGTAGACCACAAAGGAGGAACTCCTAGTGGAGAAATGGATAATGCCGGGTGCATAGACCTCTATTGTGGCTTGGATACTGGAATGCATGTTAAGGGGCCAATGCCAAAGAACAAATTGTTATAAGATGCATGTACACAATAGCTATGAATATAATGATTCAGGGGTCAGCGACGTGTCCATACACATCATCATGGTTTGTGACCCTTTGTATTTAACTTATAAAGGAAGATAAAATTTAATTCATATATAGAAAAGAAACAGAAAATATCAGATAACAGCACTACACTTTTCCAGAGAAAATATACAAATATATATTAATAGTGTCAGTTACCATGCACATGTAATGAATGGTTGCCTTAACTCTTGAATAACAACTTATCTGGGTATATGTACAGCAATGTATTCTGGCCTAGGCTGACTAGCCCTAGGATGGCAGGTCACCATCTTGGGCAGGCCCCCCTGTGTGCTGCTGCTCAGATCTCCCCAGTTGGCCCAGTTACACTAATAATAAGGTAGCACTCAAGCTAAATATGTCTCTCTGTTTATATATATTCTATGGTTTTACATCTCAGGACATATTAACAATCATCTGTTCCTTGCTAAGGTATACAAATTAGGTAAATCCAACCACATATGAATAAAACATGACATATTACACTCTGTCAAGATTTATCCAACACAAATAAAGCCAAAATTTAAGGTAAGCGGGGGCGGGAGGTGGGATATATGTATATCTATATATGTATATTTATATCTAAATCTGTGTGTGTATATATATATATATATATATATATATATATATGTGTGTGTGTGTGTGTATATCTCTATCTGTGTATATATAAATCTGTATGTGTGTGTTTATATACAGTATATATGTATATTTATATCTAAATCTGTGTATATATATATATATATATATGTGTGTGTGTGTGTGTGTGTGTATATATCTCTATCTGTTTATATATAAATCTGTATGTGTGTGTTTATATACAGTATATATGTATATTTGTATGTGTATATATATGTATACATATATACATGTATGTATATATGTGTACTTGTGTGTGTGAGCATGGATGTGTAATTGTGTGTGGATGTGAGTAAGTGTACTTTGTGTGTGTAAAGTATGTTTAAAGCGTAAAGTGTGTTTAAATATGTTGTATGTTGGAAGGGGGGGAGGGGCAAAAAAGACAGACCAATTTGTGAAGGCAATGATGGCACAGGCTAGCTGTTAAAGTTGGGGGACCCGGGACAATTTTTTGCACCTGAGCCCTGTGTTTTCTAGTTAGACCCCTGTTGTTATGTAGTATGTGCCCGGAAGTGATATCAGAGCATGCAGTAGAATAAACCAGAGAGACCTGGAAGGATCCACCAGAGCATGCTGAGCAAAGTGAAAAAGGTAAAAAGGATGAAGGGTGCAGAGAACCTGTCTGCAGGTGAGTAGTTCCTTCTTACTTTCTTCTTCTGCCCATTAAGTGATGTAGTGAGGTATGTTACTCTTTCTCACTATGTTATCCCTCCCTTTGCTGAATCGGTTTGTTGGTTCACGTATCCTCAAGTTTGTGTGAACAAAATACACTAACAATAATAAACTGGGCCATCAAATTATGTATTAGTGAAATTAATGTAGTGAGCTGTGCATATTTTATTACTATTGTATTTATTAGTTACCATATCTGCGCATTATAAAGTGATACCTCTTCATGTAAAACCAAGTGGTATTGCGCCAAAATAACCACACTGAGGCTTCATCACAGCAGTATGTGGTCGGCTACACTGTTCTTTATCACCCCAGGGAGTACTGCGCTGCTTGATGCTGCCAGCAGCGGAAAGCTGTTCTAATTGTGTTGCCTAAGCCAAATTGGTGCATAAGCAAGCTGTTGGATCATCTTCGCAATGGATTTACGCAGTACACACATGCAAAGGTTTTAACAGCTTTCGTTAACTTGCTGGCAAACATTACCATATATGTTTTATTATTAAAATGTGAGTGATTAGATGTTAAATTTCTAGAGCTAAACAAAATTATACCTGTTTAAAATGCAAAGAGATGCTGTCAAGTAAAATTATTCACATATTTGTAACTTGCATCAGAGGATATCTATGGTTTGTAAATGATGTTTGCAACTCTGGCAGATATATTTTAGCTTAATTACTGTTAATACAATATTTTTGGGGTTATATGACACACCAAAATATATCACGCACCAGCTGCATTAAGCAACAATGTAGGAACACAAAAAATACAGGCTTATTTCACCAAATAGATGTATAAAAATATGATTGTAGTTCGCATGCCAGAAAATACAGATTTTCCAAAAAGGAAGGCTGTGTGAAAATAGAGTAGGAAAGAGGCTCATGGGAATGTCAGTGGACGTTGAAAACAGAAAACCACACACTCCCATATTTACAAAATATTCACATTGAATATTATATATTTGTATTAATTAAATAATATATTTGACCTATTTTATATTTGAGAGACATCATGTTTAATTTGCTTCAAAATTGTAAATGGTGCGTGTGCAGTTATACAGAAGGGGTACTGAGAAAATCTGTGGATCGTTTTAACTACTAAACCAAAAAGCTTTGCTTTTGGACAGCTGATAATAAAGGGTACAGTGATCCTAAATATTTTTAAAAATGAAAAAAGTACGTACTGCCTTATTTCACTTTCAGTTTTTGTTATGGGGACATATAATAAATAAAAATGAGCTTTTGGAAACTAGTTTATTCCGCCTGAAGAAAGACATTTGAGGTCTATGTGACTGTATATCTATTGTATGTGAACCCCAAAAAATGACCAAAAAACAAACTAAAACTGACTAAATCATAAATGCACTTCTTAGAGCTAGTGACTCTACGTGTGAACTAGTGACTCTACAACAGGTGAACTACATTACATATCTACTCTCTCCTTGATATCCTCATAGGTTAATTTCATATATTCTGGGCTAAGAAGGTGTTTGAGATTCTTATAAACACAGATGCCATCACAGCCTTTTTTGTGACTGCTAAAATACTCAAAAATTGATTTGCTACTCATATTTGTGTGGTGTGACAGAGACTGTCCCACTAATCTTTCTTTTGTGAGATCATAAAAAAATCAACCACCCTGCTTATTCTACAAACAGATAAGATAAAAGGAAGGGGGTTACAGGGATGTAATATGCAATCCGGAAAGATACCTTTTTTGATTTGATACAGTTTGGTTCAATTATACTCTAGACTGAACCGCAGTGCATTGGCGGGCTAGTATAGGTGTAGAAACAGTGCTCCGCTACAACAATCCCACCTATTGGTTGGTATTAACAAAAAATTAATTGTCTGTGGGACCTGAGCCCATAATATGGCTATATCAGTAACTCTGTCATATACACTACATGGACAAAAATATGACCATTACAGCAACAGGGACTTTTATGGCATCACATTCTAAATACCGCATTTATCTAAAACTAAAATATGAAGCTGAAACCCTACCTGCGTGTTATACGCCGATAAATCCTAGAGCTGCACAATCTTCCCCTGCACGGCTCTCTTGCGCGCCCTCTTTGGTGCCGGGAGCCGGGTGATGACATCACTCCAGCCCCGGTATCAGCACAAAAAGTAAAACGCTGGAAGATAAAGAGGACCCATACCAGATCTCCCAAAAGGTAGGTAGTCTGGATCGGCAATATATAAAATTAATGTGTGTCTGAGTGTGTTTGTGTGTGTCTTAGTGTGTGTGTCTTAGTGTGTGTGTCTGAGTGTTTCACAGTACCTGCTGCACAAAGAAAATTTTACTTTTCATTGCACTCCGTTCAACAAGGAGTTACTCTGCAATTTAATGATATTAAATCTGCCTTAATGTATACGTAGTTTATATTGTGGCAGCTGTTGTATCTTAATGTATTTTTTGTTCAAATAGTATGATCTAGAATGGATAAACTAATAGACAGTAGACTTAATGTTGTTCTGTTAGATTTACCTAACATCACCTTGCCTAACATCAGGCAGATGGTGATAGTAGATTATCTTATTTAATGTAACATTATTTCTGAATCAATCTATTTGTAAAGAAACACATTATACATTAAATTAACTGGTAACTAGAATACAATTATCATCTCTGTTTCAATTAAAATGTATTATTTTATAAAATAAGTATGTTTAAAATAAAATTAGATGTGGCAAAATACCTTACCAATAGGTATATAAACTGTAGTAGTAAAACCATCCTTTTAAAGCACTATGCCTTTGTGTGTAATTCTCAAACATATTCACATTATTAACTTTCATAAGTTTATTAGTCTCACTGCTAATGAAATCATTCATCCTTTACAAATGCACATGGCTCGCTAATGAAACATCAGTGGATAGATCAGCCATTTACCGAGAACATCCAATTGTATATGCTTCTGCCTGGTTGTTACTGCATAAAAAGAGGCTTGAGTATCACTTTGAAATAATTAATGTAAAATGCATATACAAAACCTCAGAATAATCAATTTCTTGTATATGATGCCTACCCTTGCTAACTATGCATTATACAGGTAAAATCAGCACTTTTATGAAAACCTTATTGGGAATGGCACTCCATAATGCCTATTGAAGCCAATGGGATGAAATGTTTGATAATGTATTAATGATAAAGTATGATATTACTCACAAAATATATGCTCATATATGAATTAGGAAGGGTTATCAAAGCATTAGGGAACTATAACAATTTCCCTGTTGAAGCATTTTAGAATTAGGTTTTAGTAATAGAGTAAAGATGAAAATTACAAGAAGCAGTCTCAAATTATGAAAGCCAGACCTTGGAGAACACAGTTAAAGGGACACTCCACCTATCATTTGCACTTTCCACAGCAGAAATCTCTAGAAGCATTAGCAAAGAGTAGTGACCCTTAAAGTTTTTTTCAAGGAACTTAGTCAGCCTATTATATACAAGTCATTCAAGCCATTTAGAAGCAAGAGAAGTTAAAGAGATGACAATGGCATGCTTGATGGACGATAGAAAAGATCCAGTGGAGAGAAAGACATTGATCTACGTAGGGTTGCAACTAAGAAGACTGGGTAAGATGAGAGGGGATAGGATCAAGGGGGCAGGTGGCTGGTATGAAGAAGGAGAATAGCATATGAGACTGAAGAAAGTAACAGCAATTTAGATTCATTTGAGTGACATTTGGTTAAAATCACCAAGGATAAGAGATGGGGACATCAGGGGAATGGAATTGTGGAAGCCATGCCAAGAAGTGATTAACAAATTGGAAGGGCCAGCGTGATATGGCATGAATGGATGGAGATAAGCATTGCATAGCCAGATAGTATGAAAAGTGCAAATCAAGAAGCCTACACCACCCTATTTCTGTAAGCAAGCCTGGGAATATGAGCGAGATGAAGTCCTGTATAAGAGAGCACATAAGAAGAGGGAGTGTCTGGGGACACTAAACAAGTCTCAGTTAGAAATAGGAGGTGCACAGAACTTCCGATGAAGTGATCATGTTTGGCTGTTCATTACACACATGGTTGGCATTCCAGATGGCAAAGTAGAAAAGTTAGCAGGGGTGGGCAGTTATATAGTTAAGAGTGAAATAAGGTGAAAGTAGGACTTGTTGGTGGAAAGGGGATGCAGGAAGAGGTGCGGGAGAGAACTGATAAAAGAACTGATAAAAGTTCTCGTTATAAGAAAAGTGGAGAAGTAGTGTGGCTGCATTTTAAATATAGTGTTTGTGAATGGAGAGACTGGAAAAAGGAAAGCAGTATGAACAAATATATTGTACTCCAGATTGAGATTGAGTGGAGTATGGCTTTTAAGGGTTTCTTAAAGTTTCTTGTTTCCTCCGTGGTGAATGATAGTGGAACTTAGGAAACTGGCCAGGAATGATCCTGTTAAACTGGACTAAATATGAAAGTGGAGTATATGGTAATCAATCAAGCAGTGCAGCTAGCAGTGATGTAACTAAACTGGAATAAGAGTTTTCTTTACTCAAATAAACTGTACATGTGACTCTACATACTACAATGTTTAAAAAACAAAGCATGTAATAGCTTATATTAGCTATATATTGTTTGCAACATACAACAAAATGAATCTTAACTGAGATGTGTTTCTTGGAAAAAAGGGATTTTTTTAAATGCAACCAAATAAAGAACTTGAGTAATGACAAAACTCTTCAAAAACATATAATGCTATGAAAACTGACACCTACATGAAACAGAAAATTACAGCACACTACTTAGGGCTGTGTTTAATCATAAATTTGATTATACAGAATGTTGATGATAGATTGGTCCACGCATGGAACAGAAAACTACTTAAGGCTGCTTTAGTATGATGGATTTTCTTAGATATACATTAAAATTTGTAAAGCAACTTCCTCCGCCTACCATAGGTTTTCGTTAAAGCAGATGCTCGCACGGTGCATACATGTCTATAGCTGCTCTTGCAGTGAAGCTGATCAGCTGTCCTCCTACGAGTGTTTAATGTGGATGGCCATTCATCAACAATAAAACATCGCCCCTAGACAAGGACATAGCTGACTCCAGAAAATGTACAGTGCTTTATCTTTCTTCATATAAAGCTAAATCATGTTATCTAAAAATTCCAGCAGGGATACTGTGAAAATCCTTCTAAACAGGATCAGAAAAAGTAGCTGAAATCGATTAGTGTTTCTGATAGCGAAAGTGATTAAAACTGCGTTTGAGAATCAACAGGATGCAAAAAAGTAAACACGGTGGTGGATCTTGAACATGAAAGGAGCCTCCTGCAGTTGTACAGGTGTAACATGTTCCTTGCTCATATAACAGATATGAAAAATGATAGATAAATAGAAATGATACAGGAAATTAGACTTGATCTCAATGTGTAATCACAAAGGATTTACAATTAAGAAACAATTATGAAGTCCTGACATTAAATGGTTTAGGTGAAAGGTTTCATACAAAAAAATAAAGCCTAGACTTGGCTTTTAGTGGTTGAATGTATAATACATCATGTAAAATAGATATACTTCTTTTTACTGTTTTTTTTCTACTCACACCCCACCACCTTCATCACAACAACCATCTTAGGAACATGGCTGCGCCCTCCTTGTATCAGGTAGAATCCTTGATGATGGCAAAACAATATTGTGTCAGTTAACCCATGGTCATACATGCCTCTGTCTGGTTGTGGAGGTGGTTGAATGTCATGCAATGTTGATTATTGAAATATAACGACTCATTGTGATTGATTAAAAGTACACTCCAGCTATATTTTCATGACATATTAAAGTCTATTTTGCGTAGACTCCATTGGATTTTACTGCATTCAACTTGGCGCATGCATCTTTTATTTGATGTTTTACTAGCATACATGCAATTAGCTGTTGCCACATCTCCTGATTTCAGTGAGAATGTGGTTCCTATTGACTTCAATGCTAATACTTTTGAGCATGTACCAAGAGTACGCTTCCATCAGGCACTTCCTGCTTTCAGTAGAGGCAACCAAGAGACAAGTTAAATGAGACATAATTTCTAGAAGGCTTGCAGTGACTTGCATGCAATAAAATGGAGACAGAAAAATGAATTGAGGTATATACTAGATGCGTAACTTTTTATCAATCCATATGGTGTTTACAAGGAGCTTCCAACTTTAGTACAAGACTAGGCCATATAAAACTGTAAGAATGTGTATGGAGGTGAATTGGTTAGACTGTCTCTTTCAGTCAATGACATGCTAGAATTTGATTATCTAATGTGTCAGGACATATGTCCGACATACTTTTTGCTCCTCCAGGCTACAGGGATCCATCAGTGGTTGGTGGTCTCAGCATCTCAAAGCTGTTTTCATTTTGGATGAGAGCGAGGTGACTTCTGGCCATGTAGACCCAGTTAAAATCTATTAAGCATTGGCATCATCCTTTTTTACAACAAACTTGTAGATTTCCCTCGTGGCTTACAGTAGCATTTCTCATTTGACAATGTCTGTCCTTGTTTTAATTTTCCTTATTGGTATTTCCATGCTAAGCCCAGGACTTTGTCTTGTAAGTTCCTTAGTGTTCAAAACCATTTTTTACTGAATTTCACATACCATGACAACATTAAAAAAGAAATTTTAGTGCTCACTCAATGTTGTTTGACAAAGATAATCCCACTGCAAATCTAGATTTAATAATGAAATATTTTATTTAAATAGTTATGAAGTCTATACATAGGGACCCTAGTGCTGGAAAATAAAGATGTAAATGGTGTATCATTTGGGCTATTACTATCGTATAATAAAGATTCCATCAAATTAATTGTGTCTTACAAAGCTTATTTAGTGTTTAACTGGATTTTTCAACAAAAGACTTTAAATATAGACTATATTATACCAATCTCCCTCTAGATTTTCTTCCTTCAGACATCTGTTATCTGCTATCATATCCCATATTAACTGAAATGTCTCCATGTCAACATTAAAGCTCTACAATTTTTCTAATACCCCCTCTGGCACTAATGGTCTAGTCATGATGAAAGATTATTGCAGTCTGATACTTCTGTTACTATAAAAGCTTACCTAAAATTTCTCACAATGTTAGATCAATAGAATCATGTGCCTACTTAGTTGTGATCTAGAATTGTAGGATTAGTACTATACCTTAGGGAATCTTTTAGTTCCATGTAAATCGTTTGTATTTTTTAAGGTGACTTCTTTAATATAAGACACACCTGAAGACACAGATCTGCTTTTTAAAGAAAATTACAATGCTTTATTATACATTTTAAAAACACAAAAAAATCTACAATCCACTTTCATTTGTAAGTTTAACCTCTTACATATGTGGATTTAATTATCCTACCAGTGACATTATAAGGACTTCCGCAAGTGTACTTATCATTATAATATTGTGCATTTAACCATTTATGTTTCTGATTGATTTGTTTGAACTATTTATGTATTTTTTTTACACTTTTATATATTCTTATTGTGTGCCATTTGTGTTGTTGTTTCTTTTGACCATTGGCCTTTACTGTCCCTAATGAGGAGGAAGGTTTCTATGAAACACCTATAGATTTTTCCTACCTTTACACTGTGTTTCTATACATTTGTGTTTGCTGTCAATTTGACCTCATTCCACAGCAGGGTTACATAATATTTAACACTACATCCATCATACCCAAGTGTTATATATGATGTTTGTTCCAATACCTACCAAGATGGCTGCCTAATCATTTATTATTTGTGTTTTTATGGAGCATTCATTTTAATATATCGATAAAGTTTAGAATAGTTTGCTTTTTTTTTAAACTTTATATAATTATTTTTTCTAATTAATTGTGATTCCAGTGCTAATCATTCTATATATTTTTGGCAATAATCTCAAATATATATTATTTGCCATATACAACCTCAAAAAGAGTATTTAATATTCTAATTTTGAAGTTTTAAGTATTTTTTTAAATGTGTCCTATTGTATCAAAGCTCTTATAATGAGTAATGGCTACACTATAAAATAAGTAAACATGATTAGTTTTACTGGTAAGAAATACTGGCATTCATAGTTGTTATGAGCAGAGTGAAAAGTGATATGGCAGCCCATAGTTGATATGACAACAAAATCATTCTGCCTAGCATGTAAAAGGTCTCATTTATCATCATTAACAAGTTAATAACCATTTGTCTATCTACTATTAATAAACTCATATATAGACATTCATAATTGTATGTTTTGTGCAATGCCCTTCAACAGGGACATACGTAAATCAACAAGTTGAGTAATATGTGTTATACATTTTGTATGCTTTGTGATATAGATTAGTGTTGAGGGACTCTGTAAGTACTTTGACCCTGCAGATAAGTCCTTAAAAAGGTTTCTGACTTTGTAAGAGTCATGGCCAGCCCTGGAAATAATTGAATACCATCCCCATATTTCATGGTGCCATTTTTGGGCACACTGCACATGTTGGGTTCTAACCCCAATATTTTTTTGTTTAAAATAGGGACAAGCCCTGCATTTTAAGTATATTATTTAGTCTAAATGGGATACATAGGAAAACATATAATTCCTAACATCACTGTGGCCCACAACATTATGTTATGGGCTTGGACCCACTTAGAGACCAGATGGTATAGTGCGTATAATGCGAAAGCATCTTAAGTATGAAATAGTACCACAATCACTATCCCTTAAACCACCATATTCCTCCCCACCATCATTTCCATCCCTTACCATTATCATTCCATGATGCACCACATTCATCCCCTCCATCTTCATGCTACCTAACATAACTTCTCATCATCTCTATACTCATCCTTTATAAGTAGATGCCTGACTTGCTACTTGCCCCAGGTTAGGGGGCCTACTGAGAAATTTCCCGGTATCCCAATAGGCCACTGGGGCCCTGGCGAGAATGAAAAAATGATGAAAAATAATACAATTTAGAGCTTTTTGCTTTATTTCTGTTTGTTTTGTTGAGGTCCTACCTCGTTTTTGGACATTTGTACAAATTAACAAAATTTTAGATTTAATCTATATTTATATATGAGGCATTTATCTGTAGGGCGAAAACACAGAGAAAATCGTCTAGATGTGATTTTCTTTTCTGCTTTTTTCATGGTCAACTTAGTTTCTTGACCTGTCTCCCACTGAACATCAATTGAAATTGATTGATCAAATGCTTTGCATCTGCCAAGCTGTCATTCAAGCCAAGGGGGATTTGGATGAAGATAATAATAAAACTGAAGAACAGCTTTGCCAAAATGACTTTGTGATTCAGTTTATTTGAGCTGCTGTAGCCTTAAGCATCATGGTTCAATGAAATCATATACTGGAAAATCTAGACTTTATTGTGAAACAATAAAACAACTACAGCGTGTTTTAGAAAATTCACTTTAGAATGGATTAGCAGATTTCCTTCTTTAACTGAACAAATGAAACATAAGGTGAAAAAACTGCATATGCCTGCTGTACAGTAAAGAGGACATATACATGCATTTAAATTACTTATATCATTACTTACAGATATCATTGTGAAATATATGCGTATTGGATTGAAAATTAAGGGCAGAGCAGATGGTGAAATGTAGGTTTAAAGTATAATGTCCATTAAATTTGCCCAAATAATTTTTTTTTTTGTTTTAAGCTGCAAGAATATATTAACATATATTATAGAGCTTTGTATATATATATATATATATATATATATATATATACCGTATATATAGATATATATATATACCGTATATATAGATATATATATATATATATACCGTATATATAGATAGATATAGATATAAACATGTGTGCTTGATTATGACAACCCCCAAACTTTAGCTCTTAATGAAAAACATCCAAAAAAGCCTCAATATAAAACTACACAAAAAAATCAAAACCACTTTTTTTGCTTTTGTTGTCTCACTCTCCCTAACACTTTCTCTGGCCCTATTTATTAAAATATATTACTCCTAGTAGCCTGGTAGTAGTTAAATAACCAATTATTATAAAGAGGGGTAACCTCTGAAGTGTATAACACACTGAAATACACCCCTTGGACTAAAAGGGGGGCATTACTGCTGGCCTCTGTTAGGTCAGGCCATTCAATAGGGATTAATTCAGTGACACTAGATGAGTACTGGGGAGGAATTTTCCTTGTCCAGCGGCTCCCCTATGGATGCAGCCGCTTGCCCCAATTTTTTCCATATAGTCAGTTACTAAGTCATTCTAAAAGGTTAATCCTGGGGAACCAAGTTCTGATGAAAGCTAATGACACCTCAGGAAAGAAGTTCATGTTTATCCTTTTTGTGATGATCTGCCTGTGGGACATGAGCCATGCAGTTAGAAGGTTTCATTGTTGGTCTAAGGATTGTTGTGTTAAGTAAAGCTGTGGTCATTCAAGGGTTAGGGTATCTAGCTTCTGGCTATAGGCATACACAGTCAAGGTTCCCTTTTTGCTTTAGTCCAGTTCTCTGTCGCTTTATCAGCATAGCTACATTGCCTAATTTTAGCTCTCATGTTTATTGCTATACAGTCTAGCATCTAGTCATGTGTCTCTGTGCAGTTCATAAAAAAATGTCACTGCATGTTCCAATAGCCATGTTTATGCATTCTATATTGATCATGATGATTTTTTTGTGCCGACTCAGGTTGTTTGACTGAGCTGGAATTTTTGCTTGTGATGCCATGACACGTACAACATTTCAAAAAGTTTCAGGGTTGTCAGGATATCGGTGGGAGAAAACTGGTGTTTATACCCACTTTCACGATTGACATGATTCTGCAATACATAGTGCAAAAGAAGGTGAAAAGGTCAGCTTTACTTTGCATTTTCTATGGGTGTAATTTTCAATATTTCACTCAGCTCATTATAAACTCTGCTTACTTAGCTCTAGCAGTCCTGATTTTTGTTTACTGACTTGGCTTGCTTGCCCTTGAAATACTCTTCTCTATTGACCAATACCTCTATTTACCGGCGCCCAGATCATGTTGATCCTGGTGCTTTTATAAACTTCAGTAAATCTACAAGATAATCCTAACCTGGGAGACTAAATCCTTGGAAGGGATGTCCTTGTTCACTCTGACCACTGGACTCTATCTCTACCGGCATTGTGATAGTTATCTTATGAAGGGTAGTGTCTGGAAGTAGTCAAATAGCCATTTTTTTCTAGAACAGAACTAAGGAAGGAGAATTCTGTGAGATGAAAATGACACTAAAGAAATGTGCTTTGGACAAAAACAACAAATCACAGTTATCTTGCTTTGGATTTATCTATCTGGCCCATTTTCAGGTCTGAAGACTCTTCGCGGTAATATCCCTGATCTGTGATGATCACTGCACCATTTAAATCAAATTAATTGCTGCAAATCTGTGGACCTAGGAATTTATGTGCAATCACATTCTTTTTAATATTGCACTAGAAGTGTAGCTGAAAAATAGCCATAGAAAATCTTGCATCATATCTCTACATAATAAATATATAGTTTTGGAGAAGAAAGTGAAGGATTTACATTGTTCAAATCTTTATTTTAGAAAAAAGGTATTAGATTATTATCCAAAGAATATTATGAAAAGGACACAGCTTTTTGGATTATTTAGTTTAACTGCATATGTTAGTTTTCACATTGACATTTTTTATTATTTCAAGGTTATTCTTTTTCACTTAACTGTTTAAAATAAATAAGATGTTCGAGTCACCCTGCACCCTTCAGATCTATTATGCCACCTCCCATTTCCATTATTTGTCTCTTGTCTACTTTTTTCTTCTTGAGTAACATGTAGTCGGGCATATCCATTGGCTGGACACACACTGTAGCTCCCAATCAACCACTTGAAAATGGATGATCAAACTTTAGAGTGCTGTAGTTTTGGTGTAACACTCTACTTGAAGTCACAGAAGTGCCTTACTTCTTTCAAAACAATGGCCTAGTCCATTTTAGCATAATAAGTAACCATAGGACTGTGTGAACTGATATTTATGTGTGTCAAATGACAGCTTTTACTATGAGAATTTTAATGGGTATATGGTAGCTTTTCCATCTACCGTAATTCTTTGGGTTGCTTAATGCAACATAGTACCTCAAAAGTAAAAAATTTTACTGTTGTACAAAAAATTACATTAGAAGTTTCTTACATAATCACCAATAGCATGATACACCTTATCACCATGGCCACATCATCTGTAAAAAAAAATACCGTATTTGCTCGATTATAAGACGAGGTTTTTTTCAGAGCAAATGCTCTGAAAAATACCCCTCGTCTTCTAATCGGGGTCGTCTTCTAATCAGACCTCAAATAGAGGTCTGATTATGAGACTTAGATCCAGATCCCCCGCACCGCTGCAGGGGACCTGGATCCTCCTGTCTCCCCCCCCATTTAACACCCCCCACACACACACACTTAGCGGTGCTTCCTGCTGTATTGCCGGGGCAGCGGGTTGACGTCTACGCGATCCGCGTAGACAACGTCCACTGCAGCTGGAAGGAGGTGTGGCTAGCAGCGGGGGTTGTCTGCGTCCGTCGCGGATACCTTCCCCCACTGTCAGAGATCAGAACTCTAATCTCTGACAGCCGGGGAAGTTATGCGCGACGGACGCAGACAAACCCCCGCTGCCAACTCCACCTCCTTCCAGCTGCAGCGGAAGGAGACGTCAATTGCTGCCCCGGCAATACAGCAGGAAATTGGAAGCACCGGTAAGTGTGTGTAGTGTGTAGTGTGTAGTGTGTGTGTTAAATGGGGGCATAGGGCATTTCTGGAATGCCTTATACCCCTATATGCCACTCTGGCACTTAGGGGGTTAAAAGTCATATTATGGGGCAGAGTGGCATATAGGGAGGTATAAGGCATTTCAGGAGGCAGAGTGGCGTTAAGAGGGCATTTAATAGTGCACCCTGCCTCCTGAAATGCCTTATACCTCCCTATATGCCACTCTGCCCCATAATATGCCTTTTAAGCCCCTAAATGCCAGAGTGGCATATAGGGGTATAAGGCATTTCTGGAGGCAGAGTGCTCTATGCAATGCCTTTTAACTCCCTTAATGCCACTCTGCCTCCTGGAATGCCTTATACCTCCCTATATGCCACTCTGCCCCATAATATGCATTTTAACCCCCTAAATGCCAGAATGGGATATAGGGGTATAAGGCATTTCTGGAGGCAGAGTGGCACATAGGGGGTCAAAAGGCATACCATGGGGCACAGTGGCATATAGAGGGTTAAAAGGCATATCATGGGCCACAGTGCCATATTGGTGTGGCAAGCCTGGGGGCAGATGTGCGTAACTGGGGGACAGATTGGAAAATACAAGGAAATAAAAACAAAAAAAATATATTTTTCTCAATCATAGCTTTTATTAAAAAAAATAGTTTACATGAATTAACATTTACTGGTAAAACTTTTTTCCTTTAGGGTCGTCTTATATTCAGGCTTTTTCTTTTTTTCCTAAATTAATATTCAGATTTTGGGGGGTCGTCTTATAATCAGGGTCGTCTTATAATCGAGCAAATACGGTAGTACTTAACATTCTTAGAAAAATATACTGCTTATCACAGCCAATATAATCAATTTGCTCTTGAAATACATGTGTAATAATAAAAGATTAATATATCTTAACAATGTCTTTGTACGGTGCTAACCAGGGCTAGATTACCGATTATTATACATGACAGTGAAACATACACGACATGAAAAGGAGGGTTGCTCATTGGGTTATTATTTGTGGGAAAGGGAGAAGCTATTGATTTTCTTTTTTTGATACATAGACTAAATTATTCTCATGAAAAGTTGTAATGCATCTTTAAACAGATGTATTGGTGCTGGAGGAAAAAAAGTGTTATTTTTGCTTCAATGGCAATAGAATTTTTCTTTTTCATTTGATGAAGATAGAATAGACAGACAGATAGACCTCCTAGACAGAGTTTGATTAGTTGCAACCCAGGCTCTTATTGAGGAACAGAATGCAAATGAGCAAAAAATGTTTCACTTTTGGCTGAGGTCAGGGAAAAAGAAGTTGAAAGACATTATGTGAAAGCTTCAGAACCTGACAGGTCTTGATAGAAGGAGAACAATCAGTAAAGAATGGCAAATTATTAAAATAAAAAAACAGACTAGTTGGCAAATAGTAATGCATTCAATCAGCTGCAAGCAGCCTAGAAGTTTTAATAATGCTATAGTATGAGATCACAGAATTTACATTTCTAGTGCTATTCCAAAGACAATCATGCTGGGCTAAATGTAGAGATCATTTGCTGGGAGTAATGGCTCTGACACTCATATATTTGTTTTGCAGTCTTTCCATATTGTAATTTATACATTATATTTTTTTCTACAATGGTTGGTAATATACCTACCTGGGTCAGGAAATAAAATACACAGTGGAGTATTGTGGCCTACTCGGCCTAGGGCAATAGGTCAAGAGAAGTGTCAGGCTTTGTCATGTATAAAAGGGAGTCATCCTACTTAGCCATCAGAATCCCTGTAATAGCACTACAAAATGGTCCAGTTAAAATAGATATATACACTGATCAGCCTTATGACCACCAAACATCCCTATCCCGTCGAGGAAAGGACTCCACTAGACCTCCGAAGGTGTGCTGTGGCATCTGGCACCAACATGTTAGCAGCAGATCCTTTAAGTTCTGTAAGTTGCAAGGTGGGGACCTAATGGATGCATCCTGGTTCCATGTGTTCTCAAGGTAAGCAACCCACATGCATCCGGCCATCCACGTGATGGAAAAGAAAACCTGATTCATCAGACCAGGCCATCTTCTTCCTTTGCAATGTGGTCCGGTCATTATGCTCATATGCCCATTGTGGGTGCTTTCGGCAGTGGACAAGGGGTCAGCATGGTCACTCTGACTGGTCTACGTAGGCAACACACATAGGCAACACACTGCGATGCACTATTTGTTCTGACACCTTTCTATCAGAGCCTGCATTACCTGCCCTTAAATTTCCTGCCCCTTCAGTTCGGATGAAATTCAAAAGACTTTTTCTATTCAGAAACAAAATTAGTTGTCACTCACCCTCATTCACTCTCACATGCCCTCTCATCTACATTCTCGCACACTCTTTCCCATTGTCTACCTACCTTCCCCGCTGACCAATTTTTTGTCCCTGTCTCCTTTCACGCAGCTTTGCGCTCCGTTGCTCTGCCCTTTTGTGGAAGTGCATCCATAGGCCTGAGTAATGCAGATAGATTGCTCTGCCAATCTGTATTCATTATTCTGGTCTCTTAGTGTATTTCTGCAAAAGGGCTGAGCCACAGGGACTGCCTCTCTCCATTACTCCAATCAGTTCATAGGGTGTGCCTGGAGGTTGCGCCCTTTCACAGAATCAGTCAGTGAAGAAGGTAAGGAGACATTGAGAGAGAGCATGAGAGAGTGTTAATGAGAGTGTGAGAAAGTGTGAGGCAGCGTTAGTAAGATTGAGTGTGAGTGGAAAAAACAAAGAAAATTTGGAGCTCACTGCTTCGCTTTTTATTTGTTTTGTTAAGATCCCTCATTGTATATATACACTTTAATGTGTGTATGTATGTATATATATATATATATATATATATATATATACAGTAACATACTATACTAGAAGAGTTTATCTTCGGTATTGAAGGGTCTGGATTCTTTGCACTGATTTAAAAGTTTCTCTGACAAGTTACTAATTACGAAATGCCTTTTTTGCAGTCATTGGAAAGTACTAATTCCACAAACTAAAGCTTCATGTCTGTTTTAATGGAAACTTGAAGACAGTGAATTTTTCACAAAAATCACCTGCATTGATTTTTCTCTATTTGATGGAAAACGTGGGCAACAAAGACATACAGGTCTATTGTTCTTTGTTTGGCATCACTATTTACCACAGCTGATACCCATAAAATAAGGACTTGCTTCAGAGACAAATGAGAATGTGTAACACAAAAATATAGACTCATTCTACCCTATGTCACTTCTCCCATGTTTGAGTAATCCTAGTAATCTATATATGGGCGATGTTGAGCCCTCCAAATTTGACAATGAGCATTAAATGAATAGGAATTTTTGCCTCAGTATTATTCAATTGCTCAACACCTTTAGCTCAGTGACCTAATTATACTTGTGGTGCTACTCAAATACAGTTACCTCTTCCAAAGGCGCTGTCAAGGGGTTTCAGTTTAAACATGCCTCATGTGTGAAAAAGACATTTATTTTTAAATCTGCCTTTGCAGCTTAAGTTTTTAATGTATTCTATCAAGTCTCCGGTGACAAAGATATTATAGCAGCGTGGCAAATTATATTAAAATAACTTTATGAGACCCCTTTTAAATGACCCCCTTCTTTACTATTCCAAAAATGAAGGAGTTTGTAGCTAAAGAGTAGGGAATATGAGATTGTGATATGACTATAGGTTTCTTAAAGATGAAGATATTTTGTTAAAATAATGTTTAGGCTTCAAAGTAGATGCTCTTTTCATTACATAGACAATATGAAGTACTGTATATACATTTCTTAAAAATTACAGAACAATATTTAGTCACCTACAAAAAATGAATTAATAAAAAGAGCATTAACTCAAAGCATAAATAAATGCATACCTTCACATGCTAACACTTGTATATTCATTGACAGTGTATGCAAGTGCAAGTTGCAAGTTGCAGGCAAGGGTATACAAGTTAAATATTGTTAAGGTGAAGATAAAAACCAGTCACCTGTTCCAGGTACTCTTCAAACCAATACTGGTGTTTATTGGATAATATATTTAACAAAGCAGGGACCATTCGCCATTCAATGATCTCCCCAGCTGGTTCTGCCTTCACAGCAGTGGGTGGGCTATCCCAGCAGTGGGTGGGCTATCCCAGTGCAGAGGAGGTGCCCCCCATGGAGTTCACAAGTGTGTTAATGTGTTGATCTATAGCTGCTATCGGCATCAGGGTCTAATTATATATATATATATCGGCAGCAGGGTCTAATATTAAAGAAACTGCCAGTTCAGCTGTTATTTTGAAATTATATTTCAATTTCAAGAGATAAATACTATAAAAATGCATGTCTAATGCGTATATGTGATGGAACCATCACATAAATCAATAATAAAGGGAGGAGCTTGCTAGGAGCATTAATACAAATAGTGCTGGCTGGAGGCGATCATACAAGGGTCTGGGGGCACCATTAATCTATACTAAAAATGTGCTGGCTAAAGGTGCAAAAACACTAAGGGGGTATCAACGACAATGCAGTGTGGAAAATCCATCCTGGTGTAGATGTCTGTGTCGTAGATTGTGTCCTGCTGTTTGTGTGTTTTTGGTTATCTGTATAGCAGAGCCTGTTCTGGTGTGTGTATGGGTGTCGGTCTGGCAGAGCCCGTCCTGGTGTGTGTGTGGGGTGTCAACGTAGCAGAGCCTGTTCTGGTGTGTGTGTGTGTGTGTGTGTGTGTATGGGTGTTGGTGTGGCAGAGCCTGTCCTGGTGTGTATGTGTGTGGATGTCAGTGTTACAGAGCCTGTCCTGGTGTGTGTGTGTGTCTGGGTGTTGTTGTGGAAAGGCCTGTCCTGGTGTGTGTTTGGTTATCTGTTTCCTGGCCCTTAATTTACAGTAGGAACAATATCATTTTTACTTATCCAGAAATAAAATGCCCTCCTGAATTTGTAGTGACTTCAGGGGACAAAACATTCAAGGCCCTGAAATCATTTAGTGGAAAAGATTAGGTATTGTGTTATTTACGCTATAATATTTATTAAATTAGATTAGATTAGTCGCACTAAATTGTGGCTTCAGGCTTCCAATGTTGAATGACCAAGTATTATGTATATATATATGTTTTTTCAATAATATGATTTAATGGTGGAAATTATCGATGCCCCCCCAGTTTTGACTGTATCTTATGTGTTTTGACGGTATCTTATGTGCCCCCCCATATTGTTTCTAGAGTCGCCACTGACTGACCTATACACACTCTGCATAAATGTATTACATTTTATTAAATCCTTTCTAAGCTAATTCTTTCTTGTTTACTATAAATGATCATGCTGTATGCAAAGATGTTAGTGCAGTGGGACATTGCAGTTATGCACAGCTTGTTAACTTGACTGATATCCATACAGCTGCTCCTAACATGACTCATGGCAGAAGTGAACTAATAATCCCAGATTTGTATTTAGCATATCTTCAGTGGCTAATTTGATTGATATTTTTGTTACATGCGTGTTCACTTTTGCAAGTTTATAATTATAATGCAGAATGAGTATCCCGAAAATGGTTAATCTTAAATCCAAATTATGGAGATTTGTATAAAATTAGAAGGTTTATGGATTACCAGACTTTAGTCCAAACTAGCATATAAACTCTCTATGAACTGGTAGTAAAATACATTAATAGATTGCTCCTGGCCAAGTCTCAATTTGTTATCAGCAGTAGTAGGAAACCACTTGTTAAAGCTGATGAATAGTACTGCATGTCTTATTGTGTTAAGGCAGAGCTAACATCAGATCTGTAAGATCTGTGAATAGGCGTCCGGGCAGTATTTAGTATGAACAAGCAAAATAAGCATTATAAAGAATGGTGAACTGCTGTGTGTGTGTACTGTAAATACATTAGGATTAACATTTAAGTATGGTCAGTATGGACTAAAGCCCAAGGAGAAGAATGTGAGCTGGCTAAAACACCTCCTCCTCTTTGGTAGTTTGTTCCTCCTATTCATAAAATATATCATTGTCCTTGAGATGGGTTTTGTGCTGTTGGGTAAAATTCAAGTTGCCCATTAAGTTTTGTTGAGTTGTGCCGAGTGGGTGTCTGTTGCATTTCACTGCTGTGGGATTTACTTGACTATTAAGTTGTTTGTTTGTCAATTGAGTAGGTCTGCAGCAGTGAGATCTGTCATGCAAACATGTCCTTCAAGTTGTTTTGAGTCTAACAAACCTCCAGCAGAGTAAGTTTAAATTAAGAATAATGTACATTTAGTTTCAACTAAATGTACATTATTCTTAATTTAAACTTACTCTCCCTCCAAGACAATTTGTACATCCATAGTTTATACAATATTAAAAAGCCTTGATTCATGACTGGAGTAATTGCTGGTAAAATTATACACTTTTCATAATCTCCATGGAAGCCAATGGAATGTTTCTTCTGATCCTCTAAATGCAGCACCCAAAATATAATATACAATACCAACAATGAAGTCTGTGTTATATTAGTTTAATGTTCTCAGAAGTGATATTACACATTTCAATTAAATCATTTTCTATCTATCTATCTATCTATCTATCTATCTATCTATCTATCTATCTATCTATCTATCTATCTATCGATAAGACATTCCTTCAGTTATTTCAATAAAAGACTCCATAAATATTTGTGAGACTAGAATAAAACAAGTGCAAGCTGAATGTCATTGCATTCTTTGACTAGTTCTTCAGAATAACCAAAAATTGCAACAACATTCTATATCTGTTTGGCATGGAATTAAAAGCATGTTAGTTAGAAGTTCTTGTTCCGTAGCATTCTTATACTATATCTTTTTTATTACAAGTAAAAAAATGCAATATCTTCATTGTTCAACAAAAAGGTGGTTAGCATGGTTTGCCCCACTGTTTGTAAGATTAGAGAGCAGAAATGTTAGTGTATATTACTATCACCTTAAGTAACAGAGGCCTATGTGCTATCCAAAATGTTGGCTGTAACTCGAAAAGAAAATGTGGAATAGTTAACTATTTACAGTATGTCTTACACATCATAACACATTTAAGTGTCTATCATTGGAAATATATTGCCAATGACTCCCAGAAGAAGATAAGCGACTATATATATATATATATATATATATATATATATATATATATATAAAACGTTACATTTACTATTATCGTCTTGTCATCTTTTGGAGAGCCTTTGTTTGGAGGAAGCCAATTACAGTTAGTCGGTAGACTTAAATGAATCCACTTATTCATAGAAAACCCAGGTCCCTTAAATCACATTATTTACACCTGTTTCACAATATGAATGCCTCCTCAATTTGTTGTAGCTATGTCATGTTAAAACACTAAATAGTGAATTATACGTCAGCTGAGATTAAAAATGTAATCTCACTCCATTAAGTATGTCTTGTCCATAGGCTGTGCATCCCTTCTTGGAGGAGGATGGCATCCAGGTAAGCAGGGATAGATTCACTAACCGAGGAATTTTGGAAACAGCACTCATTATTTAGTGCATTATTCAGTGATCAGCACAATGGTTGCCCAGTGCACCTTAAAAAATCATTATTCTTTTGGGTTTCTAAATGCATTAATGTTCTCTGTTAACCATAATTCAGTATATATATATATATATATATATATATATTTTATTATTATTATTTATATGTATTTGTGAGATGCTTATTTCTTATACTTAATCCAGTTTCTTTTTCATTTTCCTTTTATTATCCTCTCAACAAAAGGGGCCATGCACAAATCACAAAGGGAAGTGTTTAACTATTAACATGTTGTAACTAAATGATATACAAGAGCTAACATTCATCAAAATTATAGAGGGAAGATCATCATATGAATACAGAAGCATAGATGAAAAGGGAAAATCAATCACTGTGACTAGGAGGGATTGTGAGAGAATACAATTATCTTGTTTCCATCAGAGGAATAAACTGAAAATGAGCATGATAAATATATTTAACAGTAGGGGTATAAAAACATACATTGTCTACTTCAGAAAAAATATAAGTTATTAAACAGTGAAGTGCCCAGCAGAGGAGCAAACCCAGTTGTAAAATAACTTTGTGGGTTGCGAGGTAAGGAGGACAATGGTTCTGCCAGCTGCTTCAAATTGTTAATCAAACTTGCTAATTTGATTTTTCCATTATAATATACATGTCACCAAACCCCTCCTTAGCCCCTGTAATTGGTATTCTCTTAATTGCAAGCATATACAAAGAGTCAAAATTTCTAAGCATGATCAAAATGCCTATCCATAAGCTTTTCTATCCTAGTGTTCCAGAACATTGTTATTGTATAGCAGGCAGGATTTCAAAGCTATTCAAATATGAAAACGTAAATCAGAAACTTAGTGTGTGAAATGAGCTCTTTTAGTAACAATGATTGTGAGTCTAAAGGAGGTGTGATTCTTGTGTCTGCTCTAAATAGATCTAGGCAAGTCACTCCAGTGTTCATTGTTCTGGGAAAATAATTACTTTAGATGGTAAGCCATGTGAGATAGGCAATTGATGTTCTTCAGCTGTGTACTATGTAATAAACCTAAATAAAGGTAAATACAAATATGTATAATAACGTGTATATGATTGGTATATGGGAGGGTACCTGGAGAGGGGAGGCTACACGACGACAGAACAAATTCAAGAACAAGCAGCAACCTCTTCCACTTTTTAATAGGTTTGACCCGGGGGAACTCTGGGTGAAGCACTGCTTCTCCGGTCCAGGTCGTGGGAGTAGGGTCTCCCCGCCCATTTTCCCTCTAAATGGGGGTGTTTTCTGCAATGTCAGCAGGAGCGTCCACTTTCCTCACGGGACCACCCTTCGACGTCAGTGGGCAGTCCTGGCCGCGTCCCACAAGGAAAGGCTCCGGGTAGCCGGAGCTCAGATTAAATTAGTAAAATCTCAGGCAGAGGAGGTGATGTAAAATAATTAAGCATTTAAAATTGCTTAATTACTTACCTTTAAGTCGTAAAGGACAAAACCCTTCAGGTAACCACCATTGATTAGCATGGTCAGTTGCGGCTGCATCAAAATAGCTCTGTTAAGGTGATTTTAAATGGAGTAAATTAAATTGTTGTTTTATACCACGTCTTCTGCCTGAGATTTTACTCAGATACCTGATACTGGGGACTATCGCCTATTATAAGGTGTAGGAGGTTGCTGCTTGTTTTTAATGTGTTTAATCATTTTCCTATTGTACTGGTGTGTATAAAGGATTTAGATTTGTCCCTAGTAAAAGAGTGCATGTACATTAACAACACTCAGTACAAGAAGTCATCTACTGTGTTGGGTAACAAAAGGTAACAAGGAGCAAATGAGCTATAGTATATTGATTTCTATAAAACTTCATAGAACACTGCTTTCTAATGCTGAAGACTGAGTCCTCTTGCCTGAAAGCTTTGTAGGACCATTCTAGAAGACATCGATGTGACGGCCAGGGATGCTGCCTAAAGATCCCTGTACCCGTGTCCTGTTCTGGAAGAAGTTCTGGCTCATATCTGTGAATTTTTACAGTATGAAAATTAGTAAAGACATTTTAAAAAAGAAGCAGTTAAGCTACAGCTAGGCAATCCATGCGCAACTTCTGTTTCCCAAATAAACTACCAGTCCTTAAAGGTTAAGAGTTTTACACGAGAAGGGTTTAAAGCGTTACGATGCCTATATTTGCTTAATTTTACTGTATTTTCAGGATATTCAGTGTTTATATTCAGATTATGCTACACACATATTAACCTATTTTAACATTTTATCTATTCATATGCTTCTTTAAAAACATATGCTTTTTAGTTTATTGAGTATGTGAACCTGAAATCTAAGGTTGGGCAATAGTTTTTTAATATTTTAAAGTAATGAGCAAAACCAATATAATTCATTTTGTCAATGTCCTGAATATATCAAAATTCTTCCCACTTTTCTTCCTGTGTATGACGGAACCCATCCAGTGTTGTCATACTGTAATTTACTCACACTGTGCCATTTATTATGTTTTGTTTTTCCCTTACCTTTTCTTAATAGATTAAAATTGCTTCTAATTGCTTCTTGGGGCCCTGTTCAAATGTGTGCTGTCTATTGGTAAGCATCCAGAACAAACCAGAACATTTTTTTTTCTGTTACATGTTTGCAGGAAGTGTAGAAGTCTGTCATTAACCCTTTTGTGACCAGACTGTTTTCCAAATTTTGTGTCTAGCTGTGATTTTTCTTTTTTCTCATTTACTGTACCCATACAAAATATATATTGTTGTTTTCAGGACAAGAAATGCTTTCTTTAGATACCATTGTTTTGATAATATCATATAACGTGTTATACACAAATATAAACACTTTTCTGACTTATATTTTGAAATATTTTACTTATCTACAAAAACAAATTAAAATCCCTGCTAAATAGATTCTAATAGTTTTAGTTTTTATGTTTTTTTCTTTTTTGCAAATTATAGGGCAATAAGTACAAGTAGCATATTGCTATAGCAATTTTATATTTGTTTTCAAAATTGACGATAGTGACATTGAAACACTCATATATGTCATGAATCCACGAAACACCCTTTACATGTACATATAATTAAAAAGTAGACAACCCAGGATATTCACCTTGGAGTATTTTGGCACTTTTCATGCAGTCATTTTCCTAACAATCTTTGGCAAAATTTGCAGAGGTACCTTTTTTGGTGATTTTTTTCACACAGGTTCCACATCAGTTATATATTTACTGAGAATTTAAAGGGTACTAAGAAACACCACCACAATATGTGATCAGCAGCATCCCCTGAGTACAGTGATATCATCCATGTATAGGTTTGGGTTGTTTGTGGGTTCAAAGGCCAAATTTTCAAATTGGGAATTTTGACATGTGGTCATCCTGCGCCCATGTCCTATTTGACATCTTTGAAGCTGGCCAATTCAATTTACCTAATCAAACCATATATTTGTAAAAATTTGACACCCTGGGGTATTTCATTTGGTTGTATATTAAAACATTCCATGTATTAATTCTACCAACAGGATTTGTCAAAAATTGTGGTAGTAATTTTTTGTGCAATTAAATTACAACCACAAGCTTTTTCAATGGCTGGTGGAAAAATGAGTGCATAGAATGCAATTCCATGATCATTGATGGCTTTCTAAATTTTCAAAACTCCTGCAGGCCTAGGAGTTGGGGAGGAGGCAAAAGTGTAGAGAGGATTCAGCAGAAATTTTGTAAAATAAATAAATCAGTACTTTATCAGCGCATTAACCTCTTAACAACAAATGATATGTCAAGCAGTGCACACACAAAACTTTCACTAGGAGCCAGCTTGTGAGTTTCAGGTGGTCTATGTCTAATCTAAGTCTAGGTGGTCTTTATCTGCAATATCCACAGGCTGATCAAGGAGCAAGTACAAATTAGATAACAATGTGAAACATAAATTATGATTGACAGAGGTAACATTCAAGAGTGTGTATAAGACATTTTGTGTATAAATGTCCAAAGAGATATAGGTTGGCTAAATAGAAACCAGTGCTATTGATATCAGCAGGTGGCATGGAAGACATTTAACATCTGTTTAGCTAAAAGGTGAAAACTTTGACAGTCATATTATATTATTACATATTATGCTATGAAACTTCCAGCTCTATCGTGTAACCCAGTTTACATTTGAACTAGCCTTAATTGTACTGCATATAGGAATATAAGCTTAAAATGTGTCCAAATAAACATTGACACAAAGTGGTGGCTCTTGGCATCTTTTTTTCTAGGAGCATCAGTGTTATATACTACCATATTATTCTTGGATTTGGTATGCTTATGGCGGATCAAGTGACAAATGCCATTGTACAAAGCATAACAAGCAAAAATATACACTTGCCAATGTGAATATCAAAAAGTGGCATACCATGTGTCCTTGTTTGTGTGTCTCTCTGTCTAAGATATGTCCATAGTGGCATTAGTGTATTTTATTGTTCTTGTCAGTCAATTATTCTTGCTAATATTTGTAATTATTTTTAGCTGTATCAGAAACATTAATTGCAAATGAGTTTTAATACTTTTTGGAAGTAGATATTTTTTATTTTTATTTTATAGGCTTCTCCTTAAATTTTCCATCTTACAACCACTAGACTAAATGAGTTTTGATGTTATACTCCTATAAATATAATATACTCTATTTTTGCAACATCATAGAAAGAAAAAATCTAACTCTAACAGCTGTATTTTAATGGCTTTCTCATACGGAGTGATTTAATATTAACTTAATCTGGACAAATGCAAACAACCACAACCCATAAAGTATTGCCTTGTAAAAAAATAAATTTTGATGGATGTTTGTACTTTTAACACCACTCATTTTTTGCTGCACACTATAGGCTCATTTAGAACTCACATCTTTTTGGATTTAGATAAATATTGTTACATTGTCCACATGGAACAAAAAATTATAACAAAGCTGTTGTAATTTACCAAGGTCTAAGATGTTCAGAACTGAAGACTTTAATACTTGGGTTGAAATTGAAACAGATTGTACTACAGACAGGTGTCTTATATAGTAAGAGTGACATCGCATTTAGAAAGAGTGGCAGCAAACAAGGGTAAACCAAAGCAAATTGTATGCCGTATGAAAAAAGACATCTGGTTACCTTTTTTCCTTAGCGAAGAAAAAAAAATCTGTTTCTTCCAATACAATACTTGTACTCTCACTCGCCTGACAGGAACATCACGTCTGTTTCTGCCCTTGTCAACACATCTCACTGTCTACAATCACTCATCATCTCCAGACAGACAGCACTGGAAAAGATCATCAATTGCCAATGCAATTTTGTAGATACACTTCATAAATTTTAATTACATTCCAACTGAAAATGAATGGTCAGAAAATATAAAACATCTGCCATCCAGATCATTTACATTTTTCATACAATAAATCACCAACAACATTCACAACAATGGATTAAATCATGTGGAGTATAGTAGGTCAGGAAAGCAGAAATTCACCAATAGTATGATTACTGTCTGGCTTAAAGCCATTTGTACAATGTGTTAAAATAGAAAAACAATGCATATGGGGAGTAACACACCATTTTACTTCTATATCCATAAATAAAAAATATACGCTTGTTAGTTTGAGTATAATAATTGATCTATTACGACATCAACACTAAAGTAAAAGCATGTTTAAGTAAAGTCAGATCTAGACAATTATGACGGGAAACAAAAGCATGATTTATCACGAGTTTGGCTTGTTTATCTCAAATTGAGGTCATCTGTTTCATTTTAAAAAATCAATTTTTATTAGCATCACAGTCATAAAGGCACCAATTTAACTCTTAACATGTTTTCCATTGTTCAGATTACATGATGTAATAATTTTACAACAAACATTGAGAGCCAGTGTAGAACTGTGAACATAAGAGACCCAAGGGGAAAAAGAGGACAAATGATGATTTGCTACTATAATAATATATTTATTAATAATAATCATAATAATATATAATATAATAATTTTCAGCATATAAGCACAAACCTTTAATGTATACAGTAACTGTAAAAAAATGAAAACAGCGTTTAATTTCATGTCTGCAATGCTTTGTAATTAATGCATTTACTGGATGGATGTTTTCATAGTTTGCTACAAAAAAGTGTTTGTCACTGACTTACAAAAATGTCGTTATTATAATTAGCAGTATATATCAAGTAGTCTTTAGTA
This sequence comes from Spea bombifrons, assembly GCF_027358695.1. Lineage (NCBI taxonomy): Eukaryota > Metazoa > Chordata > Amphibia > Anura > Pelobatidae > Spea > Spea bombifrons. The sequence continues at coordinate 71,635,733 of NC_071091.1, forward strand.
TAAAAAACCAACATAAATGTCCATGAAATGAAGTATTAACACGCCCAAACATCCTGTCGAGCTCCACTATCCCTCTGTTTGCAATACAGACCTCACTCACAGTTCCAACGTGGCCTCCTTGAAGCTTTGCAATGGTATGTGATGTCATATCCAGTGTTAACTTTTAATATGTCAGAGGTGGTAGGGTAAGTGCCAGGTCCTACACTTGCCTCTCACCACACGTCTTCTGCTGGGTGCCACAATACAACGTCATATCCTTGTGCTCCACTTTTCAATTTAGAAGATCTTCAAGATGGACAGACCTGGTGCCTGATATCACCTCCCAACCACAATTAACTCCACTCATGCGACCAATGTAGCTGCCTGCAGGTTACACACATCTGCATGTTATACGTCTACATCTAGGAAAGGCAGTTGATGTAAAAATATAATGGGAGCCCTACATATATCCAAAAGAGGACTGAACAGTTGCAATTTATTGGCCACGATTGTCAGGACGATTGCTCTAAAAAGTAAAAACTGAAGGTGTGGCATTTTTTGAGGTTTCTCTGGCAACTCCTGGGGATGAGAAGTGGGGATGAGAAGTGAATGTAGTGAAAGTAGTACTTTTGTCCAACTTTGCAGTTGTACACTCGCATTCTTAGCTGACTTGAATGCACTCGCACTATTAGTGAATAGACTTAAATAATTAATAATAATAAACTATATCATGCTATATTATGCTACTTGTGCTATAATTTTTTTTATATTAAATTCTGATTCGAAGGCAAAAATATAAAAATCAAAACTAAAACAACAAAATATTTAAAAAAACAATAATAATGTTGTCAATAAGAATGTATTTGTTCATTTAAAATCTGAATTATTGCATGGATTGTGGCTTGTCAAGCTTTGGAAAAGAAACACCAAAAAGTGAAACACATTTTTTATCGTTTTTGTTCAGCAAACAAAGCACACTATAATAACCTAATGCTGACATTGGAATGGAATGTTCTGCCATCATTTTAACAGTACATTTCTGTTTCCCGTTTGTTTTTTAACATTGGGTTCAGAAGATGTTCAAAAGTTGCAATGAGCCAGTCACCTATACATTATTTATTGGGTCCTGCCTTATATGCAGATTTTCTATGCAATTGTGAATTATTTAACAGATTCCAGCAATCATTTGCCAATGGTTTATAGACCTTCTCCCTATCAGCTATTATTATTGTTAAAGAAATACGTGAATATATTCAGGAACAATGTGCATTCCCTACATCGGCATTTCATATTTAAAAAATGTCATTCAAACAAATGGCCTTTTATTGTTTTTAGAGTACAATTGGAATACATTCAGTTGTAATACTGTATATATACATATATTAGACTTACTTAATATTTTTAACTTGGTTATCCTAAGTATGATAAGTAATTGGATTGTATATGATATACACAGATGTGTGTATGTGTAATAGAGCAATACAATTCATAGTGAACCATATCATAGGACACGGGATCAGGGCAGGGGGTAAAATACAAGCATATAACAATCTAACAATATTGACGTTTAAATGTTGCAGGATAAAGGCAAACTGTGCTCTGTGCTGCCATTCGTTTAATGCTTGTTAGGTTCTGTAAATCTCAAACCTGCCATATGATTGCGGCTAAATGCAAGATTTGACGTTGATGCTGGAAAAGTTGACAACCCAGTTGAATGCCGTAGTCTAGCTATTTTAAAAAACATGGCTCCCCCTTATTTTACTATGTAAGCTGGTATTGGAAAGTCATCCAGACCCCACCTCTACCCTTTCATATTTGCTGCCCCCTCACTCTTTTTAATTCTCTGCTTTTCCTTTCATTACTCGGCATCCTTTTTATGCTCTGTAAAGACTGAAGCGGATCGCTTGGCTGATAATGGTTGATAAAAAAATATACTATACGGGCCTTATTTACAATGTTCAATGCTGGTGCAAAGTTGTAGTGTGGGGCAGTCACATCAGAATGTTTGTTTTGATTGCTTAACACTCAAGTTATCACTGGTCATTTTATGTGCTGCGTAATTATTATTTAATATAGTATAATTAGCTGTACAGATAAAGAAAATCTGCCCCACCTAGTGGCCACACTTACAGTATTACAGTTGGCTAATGTTGACGCATATAAGACTATTCTTAAGGAAAACTATGTGGTTATGCTATTGTTATTAAAAGTATTAAAAAGTAACAAGAACGCAATGTTTATAACTATCTTTGTCAATAAGAAATATTGGCCTTAAGTCATTAAGTAGCAATCCTCCTATAGATACAGTGGAAAAATTAGGCTAAAAGACACATTTTGGCCCAAATGAGTGTGATAGGATTGTCAGCCAAGATTTACACCTGGAACTTTTTGTTACTACCCATTTTCTAAATTTGTTTGGCAGTTTGGTTTCCATCAGCTCAGGCATAATCCTCACATCACTGTGCAGTATTAAATATTAGCCTTAGCTAGGTTCCAAAAAAAGATTTGGGACCTAAGCCTAAAAGGGGCTGCACACAATGAGGGAATTCAAACATGTATGGGATAGACATAAAGCTATCCTGAATTTAAGACAAGATGAATGACTGATTCGGGTCGGAGTCTTTAAGTTGGAAGTGGGCAGACTAAATCAGCTGAATGATTCTTCTGTCCAATTCTCTGTTTTGTTTATGATTTCTTTTTGTATATTTGCATGTTTATATAAATTAATAAATGTGGTATAAACATTTTGCATGTAAAAATTTAGCTAAAATAAAAGCAGACAAATGTTCCCTAAGTCCCATAAAACTTTACCCAGCTGCTTTTCAACTTAATTGCACCCTTGTGGCTTCCTTCATTGTATCAGAACGATGTTGGATGTATTATAGGCAGCCTGCAGGAGTACCCAGGTGTCTGTCTCTGCAGTGTCCTGTGCAGCTAGAAAAGACAGGCTGGGGAATGTACACCAGACACACACAGAAATTAGTTCTCCTACCATGTGGTTGTGTCTAATACCCACTTATCCTAACACTAACCACGACCACAAACATACATACACACACTCTCTCTCTCCTACTCTCCCTCTCTTCCCTTATCCTAAATAACACTAACCCTGCGCTCACCGTGGACACTTTAACACCATACCCTAACAACCACACTTCTGCTAAAGCTATGCACTAACACACATGCTAACCACAAATACTAATATGCACACTCCATATGAACACATAATAACAGCATACACTCACACAAAATAACATAGCACACATGAACACACTCTCAGACACCATATACTTACACTAACACACATACTATCTAGTACCATACACTAATATGGTACACCAACACAGACACACATACACATTTACTCCACACTCTGTTTGTGCTAGACTGGAAAATAATGATTAAAAGTCCAATTTACACACAACCCACCTCGTCTACTCTACCACACTGCCACCAAACCAAACCTGGTTAAAACACTCATAATTCACAGTTTAATATACTGTCCCGATTAGTTTAAGAAGGGTAGCCACATTTTTTGCCAATCATCTATGCAAACTCAGGATTATTAGGAAAGTCTCTTTAGGTAAATGTAGTTCTGATACCAGACAAAGGCAGGAACCTAACAAATGAATGATTTATTATAATATTTGTATAGAAAGGGATGTTACAAAAACAGTTACATTTTAAAAACAGATTAATAATTAAAAGGAGAAAAAATGACAGAAATTCTACTTACAGAAGCACTCAAGATCTGCCTCAAGAAAGATTTGATAGAATATGATAACCCACAAGTTCGAAATGTGGTTCCCAGTGACTTACAAAAATCCCCGGGCCTTCCACCATAATGTTCGGATCATTCCCAGCCCAGTTTGGGGGAGAATAGAGGAGGGATCATAAGAGTGGCTGAAAAGGTTCCAGCCAATTCACTGCTTTAGGCATTTGAAATAAGAATAGTGTCTCTATCTTCTGCTATAATCCAGGTACTCATATGATTCTTTCATATTTGGATTCCCCATAATTAGCTTTTTATGGATACCTGACATGACCAGTCTATTGTGTAATGTAATTGACTATTACACATTTGGCACAGTTCTTAAATAGTAAAGGACAAACTTAACATGAGTGGGTTCATTTTGAAGGAGACAACGTGGGCTAAAATTAGCTGCAGATATGCCTCCCTTGATCCGCATTTAATAGTTTTAGATATTAAATTTAGCAGACAATGGGTTGAGCTTGTATTCTTTGTCCTGGAATATCCTTTAGAGAGTAACAAACCTGGGAGGTTGTGGGCAAGCCATTTCTACAGAGTAACACAGCTCTGTTATTAACCCAAATGGACCCCCAGTCACACATATTCCTAGCTTGTCCAGACAAACTGACTCCAAACGCAATATAATACTCAAAATACAAAAAAGTGAAGCGCAATATTCTAATTAAATATAAGTATTACACCTTCTGGTGAAGTGGTGCTGCAAAAACACAGGAACAAACTCCCCAAAATGTTCCAAATTAAATACAATCAAAACCACACAAGTGTCTGCGCAGACACTTGTGTGGTTTTGACTCCAAACCCAGCTGGATTGGAGACCAGTGCAATGCCCAATCAAATTTAGCTAAAGCAGACAGCTTAAATATTGATTTCCATAATAAATTACCAATACACCCATAGTTAATCATTGGATCATGCTCCCTGGTATGACAGTTACAACATCCAATATTTGAAAAAGATTTTAAGAACAACAAATATTAAAAAGGGTGGCTTACTGCATTTGTGTATATTGTAATATATTTCTGCAAGACTCTTTTAATAATAATAATTATTAAATGTAACAATTACATGTAATAATTACAGGTTCCATTTAGATATACAGCTAATGTGCTTTTGATCCACTGCAACATTTTCTAATTTGCTGTTATTAATTTTTTAATGATTGACTCAGTGAGTCTATATAAACATAGCTAAGAGAAATAAAATGGCATATAAAATAGGCAGCATGGTTCCATAACAAAGGCTGACATCTATTTTTGTAGCACAGATCTGCGATGTCACCAAGTAACACAAACTCTGCCCTGCCATTGATCACAGGCTCTAGATGGGTCGCTTAACCTCTTCTGATATCAAATCCAAAGTAACATGTACAATGGATTAGGATTTTTATCACAGGGGCTTTTAACTATTTTAAGAATTTGAGGAGGTGACTGAAATACATTGAAATCCTCATTGTGTCTGTCGTGTTCTGAATATCATATGTTCTTGATCATAACCTTTCAAAATATTAAAAGCTGCATGCATGTGGCTGAGATACTAATGGTTATATGTATCTTGTTAAAGAAAGTTAGCTTTTGTCACTTTTGCATGAAAAAATAAAATATTGTGTCGTTAGAATGATGCAAAAATGGCTGTTTTAAAAATCAAGTAGTCTGCACAGCCCCCCCATTTGTTTGAAGGAAGAAAAAAACTAATTTCAAGCAGGCACTCAGCTATCATGCGCATTAAAGTGGCATGACTCTTTAATCTCCATTTATAATAATGCTCATATAACACATAGAGCTTATATCTTGCAAACACTGTATTTGTTTGACACAAATTGCCCCTTCTGTAAATAAAAAAATATATATAAAATTAGCACCATTCTTTTCAGCAACCAAACAAAAAAAAATGACAGAGATTACATAGGAGCAGTGAAACAAAGACAGATCAACTGCTTGGTGCGCGAAGTGTGATATTGAATAATGGCTTTAAACATGGATGTACATGTATGAAACAATTGCTTTTATCCAGATTTCACCTCCCTAGTCATTATGGTATCATTTGGTATTCATTGTGATAACACCAATCATAATGAACTCATTAGGAATTCATATGGCTGTCATATGCACTTCCATTGGAATTCCACTGTGGTTTAGAACTAGTCAATGCTAATAATAATGGACACTTAAAAGAAAGTGTAGTCTTTATAAGGTCAGCAGAATCGAGTATTTAGTTTGGGTTCCAAGCAAAAATGATGTTAGGTCGTTAACCTAATCATTTTGGAAAGTCCTTAAAATTAGACATTTTTTTTTATTCTTGAAAAAACAAATGCATATATACTCGCTCGTGTCCACAGTTCACAAATCTATTCTTATTAATCCTAGGGTTAATGGAATTCTAAAGAGATTTAATCTTTGGTTTAATGGAATTATGATATTTTACTCAATAAATGCCACAACATTACATTTATTCCTTAAAATGTAATTAGCAAGAATGTACAACCTTTTTTTATTGTTATTGCAGGTACATTATTTGCACTACAGCCCAATAAGAGCAAGTTGTAAAAAAAAGGAAATTGCATTTATTTCATTTATGAGTCATTTTTCTGCATGTCTGGAATACAAAAGTTCTTCTACATTTTTGTACTTTAATATAGAAAATCACATTACTGTTCCACTTGCTATGTCTTTGTTTAGTAATTTACTATAAATACAGTGCTACCAACATGGATGACATTTAACCTTATTCGTGCCTCAAAGGAGAGCAAAATATTGCTAAAAACATCAATCACGTACTTAAAAAGTACAGAAAACACAACAGATAAAAAGATAGTTTAGCATATGGAAATGCCGCACCCACCTCTTAAAACTGAAACCCTGACAATGGACCCTCATCTGTTGTGGGACATTAGCCCTTGACTATCACATGAAGTTCTCATAGCAGAAACCGTGGAGCAGAATATAGACAGGTGCTGCTATGGGGTAAATGATTCTTTATAGGTAGGTATACAATGACTGTAACATTTTTAAAATCTAATTTGTCCAGTAACATATGCAAATAATTAGGCTATTGGTTATCATCTATTATCCTAATGTATTTGGTCAAGTAGATACATGTAAACGGGGTGAAGTGTTATAGGTTAGATGGTATTTATGGCCAAACAGGATGTGGATGATGGAAATGTGTTTTAGCTACAGAAAGTAGAGTGTTGACCAGTGTGCCATGATCCAAACATATGTATTGCTGAGATGTAATTCTGCTTAATCCAAATAATCTCCTCCCAGCCATTGAATGTACGGTAGCATGGCAGTTCTCCACCTCTGCCTCTCTGATATCATGCCAGCTCTGCCATCTTTTTTCTTTTTCATGACCCTTTAGCAGCCTTATAACCTCTTCTCAATTGCCTGGTCCTTCTAACAGTAGAAAGGATATTGGCTGCACCCTTAATCTTCATCTTCCATGTCCATCTCTTCTGTGCCTGCCATTTTATTTCTCTCACTTTAAGACTATTTGCTGTGCAGATGTTCTACGCAATGATCGCTGTTATGCATGGGAGAACATTAACTTCATTCTGTTATCATTAGCTGAATTGCGCTCCTTGGTTATATTTATAAGCTTAGCGTTATGTTTAATATCACAATTGGTACGATCAGAATTGGACCAACTGTATCAAAAGATTTTAAAAAGTATAAACCGCAGAACCAATTAAGATACGGTGTTCTTTTTTGCATTAAACTCATGGTATAAGATAAAAAGAAAGATAAAGCTGTGGTTTTTCTTCTAATATAAGAATCATCCTGGAAGAAAAGAAGTTAAATCATTATGTTACAATAAAACATACTGCATATTAAAGCCATCAAAATACAATACAGCTATGTGAGGCTTTATCTCTTTTATTAAAGAACTACACACTGCTACACCAGAAGCACCAAAGCAGAAAAAAGCACATTGTCTACAATGAATTATGAAGTCCAGTATTTCACGCAAAAAAAACCTCAATATTCTCCAGAGACCAATCCCATAGGCCTTGAAACCCAGGAATGGATTACTAGATTTTGAGATTCAAGGTAATACCCTGAGGTTAGAAAAACATAGTTTATTTTCTGTATAAATATATGACAATTGATAACACAGAGAGGAACACAATCCACTGTGACTATGTTTCAAAATGGGTTGATAAAATAATGTAATATGTATTGATCTATATACAATAAAAGTTGAATAATTGTTCTATGGTATCTGTACCTGAGTCAGATGTACACCCAAAGGGTGCTTTTGTGCTTGGATTGCTGTCATGTTCTGTAAGAAATTTGGATTGACGGCACTGCGTCAGAATTTATAGTGGGTATCCTATGTAAAATATATATATATTAACCACCCAGTTTTATTGTTTGTGTTGAATTGGATTGCTTTTGTCACATTATGGTGAATAATAGGTGTGGCATACAGGAAAATCACAAACTTAGTGCAATAAGAGTAGATATAATACACATCAAATCTTACATATACATAACAACATTTTGCTTCGGGAAGTCTCCAATTTAAAATTTTTCCTATATTTTTTTGCTTGTATAATCTGAAAACTTTTAAGAATACCAGTGGGAAATTTGAGAGAAGATCTGTAAAAAATTAAAATGTAACTTTGTAATCAGGGGGACTTATTATATGCAGTACCAATGATGCAGTTTTAGATTTATTTATTGCTTTGTGTTAACATACAGCACAATTGAATTAAGGAAGTGTTTAACATCTTTTTATACACTAGAATATTAATCCTGGGTGGTTTTTTTTTGGTATTTCTTAAAAGTGTATTTATTTACATAAAATCAATTTGAAATCATTGCATAGCAGGTGTCAATGAGCTGCATTCTATGCTAACAGACTTTCAGTCAGGGGAGGACTGGCATTATTCAGCCCAGAGGTAGGCCCAAAGTAGACGCCTAATTATATGGTGTTGCAAAACACTTGGCTAACTAAGACAATGGAGCAATGTATTGCTTAGTGGACACAATCTGGTGCTGCCCAACACAAGTTTTAATAGAAAGTCCATAAAAGGAGCACAGAACAGGTATAGACAGGGTGTAAATAATGCCTAATACCACTCTAGACATCCTGGTGGCTATATGTTCATCTGCATGTAAAACACAAAGAAAAGGTTTCTGGTGTTCAAAAATTCCAATTAACGGAGTACGGAGTGATAAACAGTTCTTTTGAAGAAATAAGCAATTGTTCTACTTTTAGTAGTTCATATAAATGTAGATATTGGATATTCTTTAGTTAAAATACTAGCCTCTATATCTTCAGGGTGTCCTGCTTTACATGTTGGTAAATGAGAAAGCCTGAACTGCTATTTTCTCTATACAAAAACTTTTTGAATACAGATTTTTTTTAACTAAGGGAACCCTAGTTGTAATTTCTGCACCACAAGGTGACTGTTAATAAAAAGTACTCGCAAACAGCTTGTATATTAGTGAATGGAACTGTTATCTCTTCATCATAAAGAATCTTTATAATGTTATATACCATACAACATATACATACTGTATGTCATACAACACTATACATAATGTTATATTATTAAATAATAATAAGTTAAATTACAGGTCAGGATTGTGGTTCCACTTTGTCTAGGTACACAGAACCACAAAAGCTCAAACTAAATCACATTACACCATTTAATATGAAAAAGATACCAATTTCCAAGCATGACAGGATCTCACTGGTATCAACCTATCCGGTCTATTCTCATTATCTGTGGTATGTTATCTGTATTTATACTATTTATTTTGTAAACACTTCAAGTAAAACTTTTTATTTCTGTGTATTATTTTGAGTGCTAGCCATATATTTTATTTTGTAATTACATACATAGTGCTTTGAGTGCACTTTTTTGGTTCTAGCACTATTACTAGTAATGGCCTGGTTACCTTGTGTTTAACCATTGAGCTGCTGAGTGCACTTCTGATTTTTTATATTGTATACAAATCTGTACTTGATGTCTGGAAATATATTTGCTAAGTAATAACTATTAAAAGTCTAATCACTACACACAGAATTCATGAGCAGTGCTGTTCCTCCATTTTGAATTCTGTAGCTTCCAAGGTAATTCTTTTTTACAGATTAGATTATTCAAAGAAAATGAAAAAACAAAGTATCTTCCAATGATAATATATTATCCTGAAAAGCCTAATGGGTGGTATTTTTCCTGGGAAATAATGCCTAAAGAAATATTTACCATTACCGCCCTACCAAAACCATGGCAGTAAAGATATACACTTAGAACTTGCCCCATTTCATACACTTGCTACTGGTTGTGTTATTGGCTGTACACCTGAGACTGACACAAATATTGCTATGTGCCGGCGATATACACAACTCAGGATTTCATATGAAATTGCAAATCACCAAGTTGCAACAAATTGTTCTTGGCAAGCCAGAGCCACACTCCTACTTTTACTCTCATTAAGTGGTTAATAAATATAAAACCAATTTATGCCCAGTTTGAGGTATGGAGATCCAGCTGTTCATCTCTTCCAAGATCCCTCTCTTAGTCAATTCATTTTCATCTACTACACAATACAATGCATCTCCCTGGCAAACATCCCTTATCAGCACATCTCGGGTTTGCTAATTAAATCAACAATGACTTTATTTTATATCTGAAGATAAATAAGCTCCCCTCTCCAATCACTTATTATTTGCGACTTTTGTAAACATAATATAACTAAAACTTTAAATAACCTTTCTGACCAGCTTAGTTTGCTTTATTTTGACTGGCTAGCATTTCCAAGCAGCTCTCTCTAATTTGGTCTTTCTTTTGGAAGAATAATGCACTAACCTTTAAAGTAAAATGTGATGACTATAAAACTGTAAGCAGCTTTAGTATGTTTTGCTACTCACAATATCTTAGTTATATACACAAGGGGAACCTGTTTTATAAAGTCAAATTTTTGACTGATTTGAAATTCTTATGGCAAAATTTTAAATATTCCTAAAGTTATGATCAATGTACATAAATTTATTAAACCAATACTTATGTTTCATAACATTTCTCTAGAAAAGGAATAGAGTCATCTTTAGATATCTTTAGCGAACAAGTCAAGGTTGGCCCAAATGACCAGATTCAACTTAAGTTGCCCTTTTACGCTGTTGCCTTTAAAACAACTTGATATGTTTACTTACAGGGGGGTTCATTTAATATAATATCCTATGAGAGGCATGGATCCGATCCTGCATCTCACCCCTGACCCCCCATTCTGTGCTGTGTGTGAATGAAACACTCTTAGGTGTATCTCTTTTCCACTGGCATGCAAAGGTAAAGTGCATTCAAGTATTTAAGTCTATTGATCCCATTTAAGTGGTGGATCCTATGATGTGGGTATGGGCTCCTGTACAACTACAAGGTATTTTAGAATCTGCTGCCATTAGTTTCAATTTGTTTGCGTTATCTTTTTTATGTTTGCATCAGGCTTTATTATTATTTTATTTCCTTGGGCGAAAAGTGAGCTTCACTTTGCTGGATGGAGCAGAAAAGTAAATTAAACTTTCTTGAATCCCAAAAAATCAATGAAATCACTGTCTACCTGCCTAACACCCAAAGAGTACTTGGAAGGACCTTGTGCCCCTCTGTCTGTAGAATGTAGTAGCAATGCACATAGGGTGGGGAAAGAAGGGGTGTGCATGTGTTTATGGTGTTAGAGTGAGTTTGCTTAAATGTATACTATTAGTGATTTTACTATTAGATTTGAGATCCCTCTTTGGCCAATAGAGATTCCTGTTTTTTTAGTTACTTACCGTTTTATACATGTTTATTATTCTGTTTAGGAGTAGAGGGCTTATATGTCATGTGAGTGATTTTTTTTCACAGTGCAAATACGAGTTAGCAAACGTGAATTTACAAATTGGACTTCTGTCGAAATTATGTGAGCTCTCATTTTTTTGCTGGCTCGAATGCACTTGCACATACAACAAAATAAAGACATTATTGAAAGAAGAAATTTGTAAAAGAAGAAAGAATTGAAAGAATTATGCCAAGCCATGTTTAAAGAAAATGTAAGTAGGGTATCTAAATTATAGCGATCAGACCAAAATAACACTATACAAAATAAATCAACGAATAAGAAAAGTGTTAAGTTTGTTACTCAAAATTGTGAAAAAGTTGTTGGTGTTAAACATATCATGAATAGACACTAGAGGTTGTTGCTTAAACATGAGATTGCAAGTGTTATACAGAGGGGGATTAAATATTCGTTTGAATGTTTAATTTTTAAAAGTTTAATACTACATGACCACTTTACAATATAATCCCTTGGGGAGTAGGTGGTATTTAAAAGAGTAGTTGGGACCACACATTAGCCCATTTTGTTTAAAACCAACTGGCAATATTCTAGGCAAACTGAGCAGTCTTTACAATCATAGTTCTGCTTTAACTTCACTGGAAAAAACAATGCAATGTCTAAATCCACATAAGACTTTCACTATGCCCAATTTTGTAATTTTGTAATTTTGTAATTTTGTAGTAACATACTCCTGCAAGTTGTCCCACTAGCAAATTCTCTAAAGCTAAGTCACATTTGAACACACATTCATAAGTCTAGTGTATGCAAGATATGAAAATTAGACAATACACAAATTAATTAACATGTTAGTTGCCTGTAAGTTGCAAACTTTAAGGAGTTAAATTAAAGAAAAAAAAGTGTCCCCAAGACACCAATCTCCTCATCCCCTGCTCAGGGTCCATTACATGATCCCGCAGTAGATTCCAGAGATATGGGGCACCTCGAGTGAAATCTTGTAGACGGAAAAGGTGATAAGTGAGGAGGAGAGCCTTAGCCCATGGGAAGAAGGTAGGGATCGAGTAGGAGAGTATTTGGTGATTGAGAGCCAGTGGAGGGTTTCACAGAATGGAGAAGCAGAAGAGGAGCAACGTGCAAGGAAGATGAGCCTAGCAGCGGCATTTAGGATAGACTGTAGAGGAGAGAGTCGAGTGCCAACCAGAAGAGTGTTGCAGTAGTCAAGACGGGAAATGATAAGTGAATGAACCAGAGTTTTTGTGGATTCTTGGGTGAGGAATGGGCGGATACGAGAGATGTTTTTTAGGTGCAAGCGGCAGGATCTGGCGAGGGACTGAATGTGAGGGATGAAGGAGAGGTTAGAGTCAAGGATGACCCCAAGGCATCGGGCCTGGTTAGTAGGAGAGATACTCGTGTTCTTAATGGTGATAGAGAATTCAGGTAGTGGAGTGGAGATGGAGGGAAGATAATGAGTTCAGTTTTTGAAAGATTAAGTTTCAGGTAGCGTCACATCCATGAAGAAATAGCAGACAAGCAATTGGTAATACGGGACATGAGAGATGGAGAGAGATCAGGAGAAGACAGGTAGATTTGGGTATCATCTGCATATAGATAATACTGAAGGGCCAAATGAGTTGATTAGTTTGCCAAGAGATGGAGTATAAAGAGAGAACAGCAGAGGGCCAAGGACCAAGAATCTTGGGGGACACCAACCGAAAGTGCAAGGGGCGATGATGTCTTGCCAGAGAAGTTGACAGAGAAGGAACGGTTAGACAGATATGAGGAGATCCAGGAGAGAGCTGTATCTCGAATGCCTATAGAAGCAAGTGAGTCTAGAAGAAGGTGGTGATCAACAGTATTAAAAGCAGTAGAGAGATCCAATTTATAAGAATAGAGAAGTGACCTTTTGCTTTGACAGAAAGCCACAATATATATGTAACATGTAACATTTGTGTATGTTAGTGTGTGTAAGTATGACACTGTGTGTAATCATATATATAGGTATGTTACTGTGTGTGTGTGTGTGTGTGTGTGTAGGTATTTTAGTGTATGTGTATATGAAAATGTTACTTTATGTGTGTGTGTGTAAGTACACATGTTAGTGTGTGCCTGTAAATGTGGTAGTATATGTAATCATTTCCTTGTTTGCGTAAGTTATTATGTTAGTGTGTGTGTGTATACGTGTTCTACTGTGTGAGTATATAGGAGGAACTTGGGGGTCACAACCGTAGGTCTCACAGGGGGGCCTGATGTTATCATGAGTTTGTGCGTCAGAGGTGTGCTTACATGCCTCAATGACTGTTATTCGCTGATATTCTATAGTTTCTTAAATTTTTTATATCTGCGTCTTTTCACTGTGTTTGCTATAAACTAGCATATAAGCCTGCTTTCATACAATAGAGGGATCTTAGTGATGTAAAGTCAGGAGTTTTTATGAAAGAGGGATTTTTATTGGTTGTCATTAAGATTGAAAAATGTTTTGCTGTACCAAAGACTATACCTGTTGATTTGATTTCCATAAACATATACAAAATCAGTTGTATATATTGCCATTAAGTACATTTTGATTAATATTTACTTAACACATAATTATCAGAATTAGGTTTTATAATAATGTGAGTAAAATCTTTGTCTTTGAACATTGGAGTTTATCTACAAAAAATGATTGTAGCGCAAATATTGAGAGCTGGTCTTATCACAATAGGAATCATCGGAATGGTTCAACTTTGCCCCAGAATCTCTTTTTATAAAGAGTTAATAGTCACAGTTAACCATTAACCTATAGAAGTAGATAAACATCAAATTATCCCGCTGCTCAATGCTCTGGCACACAAATATTACGTTCTACACTGGGATTTTTTTATTCTCAGAAACTGTAATTATATGCATCCACTGAGTCACCTCAAAAATATAAGCAGTAATAATAAACAAAATAATTATGAGTTAGAAGGATTAGATTGTATGATGTTGATTTATATAAAACTACAACCAGTTCTATATATTCTCCACTGCAGTCATCTCTCCTGAGCAGTAATTCCCAGTTTTCCCTTTTGAAAGCCCTTGATACTCGGTTAGCCCCAAGGTATAATGTTTGATAATATAACTACTGCTCCTGTCACTATTCTTTGTACAAATGCATTATGTGTGGGCCAGAATGATAAAGATTTATGTACGGGTATGGAAAATAAAAATCAGCATTGATTAAAAGCCCCAGATAGACCATCCAATACCGCCCAAAGAACATCAGTTATTTTGCATTTTGACGTGGCGATTGATAACTCATAAATGCAAACTGGAATGATGAATGTGGATGGAAACTGCCTTTGACAAAAACGATAACAGTATCAGTCTCAAGGGGTGAAGAAGGTATAAGCAGGAACTGTTTAAAATATTTAATCATTTTATGAAGGCTGCAAGATGTTGTTTGACCCTGAAGGAGTGTGAATGTCACTTGGATCAGAAATTGCAAAGTCTTTGAAGTGAAATAAAAAAAATGGTGTTATTATAGATCCTTCTTGACATCCTATCATTTTTATGTAGGATTAAAAATATGTATACAAAGCTTCAGATAAAAGAATTTAGCAAAAGATGTCTTGCTTGTGAGAAAAAAAGAAATATAAAAGAAAAGACATTCTGTTGTGATTTGTTTTATTCAGACTCCAAAAAAGGTCCTTTTAAATCTTTGGAACTGATCCAACAGCCCATGGTTAAGTATGATTTGCTAAGGTTTTGTTTGCAAGACTATATTCAAAATGTTAACAGGAGACTATCATTACTTATGGCATTTTCCTTGGTACCTACGCAGTACGCACAGTGCAAAATAGCAGGGCATCAATATTTATTTCCATAGTAATTTGTCTAATAACCTCTTCTTTGATATACAAAATTTGCCAAGCATAGAAGCTTCATTTGTAGCCATTCTTATGCAATGTCCATGTTCCAGACAATATTGCCTCAAGACGCAATTAACATGTGTATCAAACTGGAAATAATAAATAAGAGAATCAGCATAAAATAACAATAACTAATAGCATACATATAAAGTAATCAGTTGTTGAACATGTATGAGTGTAAATATAGCTGTATAGCTCCTTTCCCATTGCCATGTCCCACATCTACCCTGCGTTTGGTTAGGTCTAAAACCAAGACCATTCGAAGGAGCCACGATATATCATGATGGCAGAATTATTTCAGAGTGAGTCTAAGACTGAGGCTAAGAAGGTTGACGGCATCATTAAAGGGACACTCCAGCCATCATGAGCACTTTAATGCATACACCCAATGCATTTCCCCTTTTTCCCACTCTTTTACAGGGGATGCATTCTGAACATCTCTTTGCTGGTGATATACTCACCTCCAGTCAGCTCGAGCTCTGTCTTTGCTGAACGCAGCATGCAGTAGTCTGTTTACACGTGGGAAGTCTTTCCAATGATTATAAGGGGGGCACTTTCCTGCCACTGACTGGCTGCTTATCAGTGACAGAAACACTCCCATAATCCTCGAAGACCCTTTATTCTTTTTCTTTAGAGAGAGGTGCACTTGTCTCCATTTTTTAAAAAAATGTAAACTATCTAATCTCACAATAGACTTTACTTTTTTACTTTTGTTGTCATGGTAGCATTTCACTTTAACTATAATAGAAATCTCATGTGTACAGTTAAACTGACAAGACATATGTAGGGAGGCAGTAAGATGGCTGCTGATCAGACCAAGAATCGGCCAGCAGCCCTACTACAATGAAGAAACAATATTTTAATGAAGGACCCTGGTGTGAACGTTGAATTATATGAATTCTGAAGGTGCAGTATCTCACAAAAGTGAGTACACCCCTCACATTTTTGTAAATATTTTATTATATCTTTTCATGTGACAACACTGAAAAAATGACACTCTGCTACAATGTGAAGTAATGAGTGTACAGCCTGTAAAACAGCCTGTAAAACAGTGTAAATTTGATGTCCCCTCAAAAGGTTGTCTAAACCTTGGCAACAAAAGTGAGTACACCATTAAGTGGAAATGTCCAAATTGGGCCCAAAGTGTCAATATTTTGTGAGGCCTCCACTATTTTCCAGCATTGCCTTAACCCTCTTGGGCATGGAGTTCACCAGAGCTTCACAGGTTGCCACTGGAGTCCTCTTCCACTCCTCCATGATGACATCACGGAGCTGGTTGATGTAGAGACTTTGTGCTCCCTCACCTTCCATTTGAGGATGCCCCACAGATGCTCAATAGGGGTTAGGTCTGGAGACATGCTTGGCCAGTCCATTACCTTTACCCTCAGCTTCTTTAGCAAGGCAGTGATCGTCTTGGAGGTGTGTTTGGGGTCGTTATCATGTTGAAATATTGCCCTTTGGCCCAGCCTCCGAAGGGAGGGGATCATGCTCTGCTTCAGTATGTCACAGTACATAGTTACATAGTTTTTTTTATTTTTTTAGAATTTTTGTGAAAAAAGTTATTTTCTTCATTTCACTTCATTTTGTGTATGTCCATTAACCCCCAAAAATCCTTTTTAATTTCAGGTTGTAATGCAGCAAAATAGGGAAAATGCCAATGGGGTGAATCCTTTTGCAAGGCACTGTACCTCTTTTTATCCCCCTTAACTACAGCTTGTTCTTGGTGGAATACAAACACTCTCAAAAAATGTATTACTTTCACACAGCAGCAATCAGCAGAGCTTCCCTGGGACTCTGGAAGAAGTATAACCGACTGTAATGACTAAGGTTTACCCTTTGCAGCCCGGTTCCCATCACATTAGGAAACTGGAGAAAAATGTATTTTCTTCTACAGTAATTACGGAGGATACATTTCAAACAATATCTAGATTATGAGAAGTCCTATTTACTAACTTCTCTTTTTCATAGATAACATTGTGCCCATTAGTTCATTATTCCACCATTGTTTCCTTCATTGCTTTTGCTAAGGACAATCATGTGTAAACATGGATCGACCTGTCATGTTGCTGTGTGTTCCAACCCAAACAATATTACTCACTAAAGTCAAATTCATTACAGAATTCAATGATAATTTCAATCCCCATTACACTTTTTCAACGACTTAATACATTTTTTTAATCTATTCCACGCATATCTGTCATAGATTATCACATTTATCATATGTATCATATTTGCATTTTTCATTTGAAAGATTCAGCCAGCAGGTTCAAATTGTGTATAGGTTCATAGCAGGGACCAGATGATTTTACTCTGTCTGCTATGTTAGTTTTACATTCTGCAGCAGTGGGAATCGTATCATATTCAATAACAACTCCCCTCACTATGCTGCAACGTTATATTTATTTGCATCTCCTGTGGGAGCTGATACCTTAATTTGCTCAGACTGTCACAGATGCTTGGCTTCTGTTGGTATAGGAGATGATGCCACCTCCTTTCCATAGTCATTTGCATGTTTCATTGATTTTAGACAAGTTTATATCATTTAGATCACAATGTGTCTTTTTCTGCAATATCCTTAGAGGCTGCAGAAACAACAGGGGTAATTCCGTTGCCCACACTGGAAGCCATCCTCTTACTTTTTGCATTGTTTTAAATGAAGGGAAACAAGAGCATGATTCCAATCATTTTGTTTATTTCAAGGGTTATTTGTTGATTTATTATTGAGGGTGTGTATGTTGCGGCTCTAACAGCTTTCCAATGGGTTGTGCACAACAAATAGTTTTATTGACACATGGCTTAATAACCCTAGTGATATGCTTCTTGTTCTTTCTTTTGTTTACTAACGGTATTTTTTTTTCATCATGGGACATGGTAAAACTAAACTGAACTATTATTGTTTACCATACCTCTATCAAAGAAAAGTTGGATGTTTTTGCAAATATTATAGCAAAGCAGCCCTACATACCGCTCAAATCAATTAAAGTTAGGTCAGCATACTATAGCCTAAGTTGTCCTAGTAACTTACTAGGAACTAAGTAACTTAGGAACTAAGTAACTTACCTACAATTGATTTACTGGTCTATAGTTTACAGGTTGTATTTTAAAGAGCACAATTACAATAGTATTTCCCAAAGTATGCAAATAAAAAATGGAATTGTCAGGATTCTATCCTGACTGCAGGATAGTTAAAGTTTTACCCTTCGTTTGCTATAATGAATGTGCTGTGTATTTCTGTTCAGCTGTGTATTTCTGTTCAGCTGTGTATTTCTGTTCAGCTGTGTTTGTTATGCTATTACCCTGCCTCCCTCACCTGAATCCTAGACCACTCACACCTGACCTAATGAACAGGCTTTATATCCCTGCCTCCCAGTAACCAAAGGGTGAGTTTATTAAGTTCTTTGGAGCCACAGTTCATGCCAGACTCTGGATCTGTCTATTGCATTTACTTACTTACTTACTTACTTACTTACTTACTTACTTACTTACTCACTTACTTACTTACTTACTTACTTACTTGCCTGCCTGCCTGCCTGCCTGTTACCTGTTACCTTTTTGAACCGGACTGCCTTTTGGATTTACCCTTTTGCCAGCCTGTTGCCTGTTTGACCTGGACTGCCTACTGGATTTCCCCTTTTTGCTTGCTACCTGTCCCAGACCCTTTTGGATACATACCTGGACATTTCTACCTTCATACTCCCCAGCAGTCTGTATGCATAATATGCCTCCTACTCTGCTGCTTATGGTGAGATGTCTGCTTTGCTTTGTTTAATATACCTATAACCAAACATTCTGCTTGTGTCTCATTTTTGAAGTGTGTTTCTCTCATTGTGGATGTTCTTACACTCCTGCGCTCTGGACTCCAACATCCGGTAAGTGCTGAGATGATGAGCCTGACAGAAATCCTCGCAGTAACCTCACAGAGAACTCCTGGATGGATGCGACCAGGGTCTGGTTTCTTATGAATCCTACAACTGATCCTTAAAATCGTCCTTGATTTAATCAATTACCTAGTGAGAATGCCATGGAATTATTTTTTTTCTATGAAACGTCCACCATTTGTACCTTATTAGTATAAATAGAGAGAAAGTTTATTTTTGTCTATTTCCTTTTAAGGTTCACTGTAAAATGTAGCAGAATAGGTGAAACATCTTTTAGAACTGGTTAATGCATTATATTATTATTCCTTTATTTCCAAAAGGTATTTTTTCTCTTTTTCCAATTTCAAACGTAATTATATTATGCTATAAAACATGGGGTAAGTAGTTTTATTACAATCAAAACAAAGGTTAAATTGCAAAGATGCATTCATGTATAGGCTTACAAGACAGATATTAGGACATTTTTTACATACATAGGGAAACTAATAAAAGCAACTATAGACAAGAAGTGTTAATGAATTATTTAAGCAGAGACTGAAGTATAATTAAGGTAGAGGGCATGGCATTTCTGCTTTTGAATGAATCAGTAAGAGAATGGGTTGATTTTTCAAATACTGGCGTTGCGGAAATAATCTTACAAAAACATTTGAAACATTACAAAAATGTACTTTCTCAAATTCTCAAGCCTAAAAAAAATCAGAATTCATGATTCAAAGAGTGAAATGATTTAATTCAACTAAATATATGTTACTAAATAAAGATGCATTAATAATCAAGTGTGGGTTGAAAATAAAATTACTAATTCAATCAGAAGATCAGAACTGGGTATTACAAGAATACTTAAAGTCTACATTTGGTCTCATGCTACAAAAGCGATTTTTGTGTTTTTAGGCCCCTGGACCGGATGGTATACACCCAAGGGTACTTAAGGAGCTAAGCCTAATTCTGGCCCAACCATTATTACTGATCTTTTAGGGATTCTTTCAGTTCAGCATAGTTCCATTAGATTGGCGCAAGGCAGATGTTGTGCCCATATTTAAAAAGGGGTCGAAATCTCAACCGGCAATTACAGGTCAGTAAACTTAACATCGGTAGTGGGGAAATTATTTGAAGGGGTGCTAAAGGTTTACATTGAAGAACATATCTTGATCCAGAATCCAGTTAGTAGAAGTCAAAATGGATTTGTGAAATAGGCTTAGGGGCTAATGTCTGTATTTGGATTGAAAATTGGCTAAAAGATAGAATGCAGAGAGATGTTGTTAATGGATGTTTCTCAGACTGGATGCAGGTATTAAGTGGAGTGCCTCATTGGCTTGTCCTGGGTCGTCTTCTCTTTAATTTGTTTATAAATGATCTCCCAAACTGCATTGAGAGCCATGTCACAGTTTTTGCTGATGACACAAAATTAGGCAGGGTTTCTTCTTTGCCGGAGGATTAAGACAGAGTTGGGGACTGGGCGTGCAAGTGGCAGATGAGGTTCAACATAGCTATGCATTATGGTAAAAATAATAAAAATGCAACCTATACTATGAATGGAATATCCAATGAGAAGGACTTAGGAATAATGGTAGACAACAGACTTGACAACAGTGCATAATGCCCGCAAGCTGCTGTAAGGGCCAATAAGGTTTAGGCATGCATAAAACTAGTTATGAAGAGAGACTAAAAAAAGTTAAAATTATATACACTGGAAAAACGGCATCTTAGAGGGTATATGATAACATTATATGAATATAAGCCAATATAAAGAGCTCTTCAGTAACCTGTTCATTGAACTGGGGCCTCAACGTAAGATAATTGTGGTGTTACCCTTACGGGGAAACTGGCTCATTGAAAACAAGACCAAGCAGTAGAAGCTCATGGGTAGCTTGGTAAAATAGTGCAGACAGCTGTCAGGTTCCCCAGGAAGTTTATGTGCAGGGTAGCCTCTGGATTCTCTGCCTGCCTAGGGTCATCTGCAACCCTCATAACATTATACTCCATACTTCCTCATTGGGCTTGCAGACCTGACAATCATTATGCCATCAATCAGCTCATTATTGTCTATAAATGTTTTTGAACTGTTGCAATCCAGTTTAGGGAAATATTTTGACTTTTAATGGGGTTTTAAGACCGTTATAAATTAGTTATTAGTTCACAAATGTTTTGCACATTTTTAGCTCTAATTTTTTGGAGAGCAAGTTTATTTCTCTGTTTACCATCTACTGATAGTGATTTCTGTGTTTTCAAGAACTTTTTTTTACTGTATTTTATTTACGTAATCTAGAAAATGGTTAATTTCATACTAAAAGCAATATTCGGACTATTTTTGATTCCAGGATTGTTCTTATCTTTGTTACAACTCTTTTCTCTTGAAATATTTTTACTGTTGAAGGATGCTTCCATTTGCATCCAGTCAGTTCTACGGTAAAATAATCATTTGGAATTTTGTGTTATATTTGCCATATAGTATTTGTCAAAATTCTACAATGCTCTACTTTTTGTAGATATTTTTAAGGTAGAATAAAATGTTCTAAATTAATAATAGTGGTTATCTGATTATATTTAGAAATGAAAGCTACAAAGATAAGCTTCTCACAAACAAAGAAGCACAAGTTTTTATTACTTGAAAACTAAAGGAAATAACTAAGCCAATGAATCTTTTTGTTACAGTATTAAGATTTTTAGGTCACAGCAGGAAACTAAAGAAAAAATACACAACAGTTATTTAAGTGATTCATTGAACTCTAAACAAATACATTTGCAAGTTATGGTGATAATAGGTAATAGCTTATAGTTAACTAAGTAAATTGTTTCCCCCATTCATATTAGATCAGTTAGCTGTACAATTTAGAACAGTAGAGGCTGTTTGTACATTGTGTTCATTAGAATAACATCCTCAAGCATGCTTAAACTAACAAAATGGTTTTGGTGTATATCATCTAGGGGCATATATAGAGTACTTGGCATCAGGGGCGGATCCTGTATGTGGCACCCCACCCTTACTTTAAAATGTAAAGAGACCAACAAAAAAAATTAATGTTGGCAAGAATATTTATTTGCCAAAACTGTATACCAACTGGAAATCTAAAAATAAAATCACTTATAAATAAATATTTATTTATTTTTTGAAAATCTTTTTATTGAGTTTTCCGTGTTTTGTTTACAACAAAATCAAAATCAACCAAAGCAACAAAAACGTGACCCCACAAGTACATCCCTCAGAGAATACCAAAGGACAATATTGCAACAAATCAGGCAGAGACCAGTAAATACAATGGGTGAAGTCACAAATTCACAGTATTATATAAATAAATTAACTTTTAAGTTTAAATAAATAACATTTACTGAACAGATACGGTGCTGCATAACACCTATCACTATATACTGAGTCAGACATCGATGGTAATACAGCATAACTCCTATTTCTATATACTAAGCCAGACATTGATAGTTGTACAGCATACCTCCTCCACTTCCTCCTTCTCATTCTTCCTCTAAACTCTTCTTATTCTGTCTCCTTCTGCGCATTAGTCTTGAATAAGATACATTTAAAGAGACACAGAGTTCCTAATATCATTGTGGCTCATGTAATGATTGGGACCAACTGAGAGAGCATTGGTATAGTTTGTATAATAAAAAAAAAAGTTTAAAGAAATTAACAAAAATGTTATTTACTACAGGTAAATTACTTTGACAGTAGGTAGCTCTTTTAAAGAAATTAGAGCTAAAAAGTAAGAGGGAGGCTAAAGGAGGGGCACATATGTAAGCTGCATGGATAATTGGAGAGATTGAGTGTGTGTGTGTATGTATATACGTGTGTGTAAGGTTATATTGTTAGAGTGGCTGTGTTTGTATGGTTGGTGTAACGGGTTCACCAAGAGAGCTGTAGTAACTCCCAGAGATCACCCAGATTTATCCTCCTGTTGTCCCCAAAATCACTTCCAGCACCAGTCAGCATGCACACCTCGGAACCCTGCTATCTGTACCCAATAAGTAGACACAACTATCTTGAATTGAGTACAGTAAGAATGAACATTTTATTGTAAAACATAGTTTCATATATCCACAGAAATGCATAAACCTAGATAAACAAAACATGTATACAACACAACCTTTAATTCCCATGACAGCAATCCAATTGATGGGATTAGTGAAACAATGGGGTTCCTACTTGTGCTATCTTTGTTTGACAGCCAGGCTGGAGCCTTCTCTGAGTACCTTGGGGACCCTATATGACAAGTCATTCTGTCACAGTTGGATATTCCAGAAGGACAAAGACCCAAAAGATACATCAAAATCAACAGAAAATGGTTTACTGACCAAAAACACCAAAGTCCTACCATGGCCATCCCAGTCCCCTGACTTGAACCCTATAGAAAACCTATAAGGTGAACTGGAGAGTCCACCAGCATTGAAGGATCTGCAGAGATTGTGTATGGGGAAATGGTATTAGATCCCTTACCATGTATTCTCCAACCTCAGGAATTATAGCAAACTCAGAGCTGTTATCTTGACAGGGAGGTAGCACAAAGTATTGTCTTAAAGGGTGCCAATATACAAGTACACTTACACATTCATGCTCACATACACTTACACATTCAAGATAAAACACACACTTATGCATATATTCTCTCTCTGACATGTACATGCATACATACATACATGCTCTCTCTTGCACCACTATACCTCACTCGGAGCGGCCTGCCAGTCTTCATTGGCAGCCGCAGTCACGCATATAATTAATAAGAGGTTGTGGTCTGAACTCATTTCATTATGAAGTATAAAGAGTCAAACGCTTCTCATGCATGAAGTAATGGCAATCCATAGTTGTATCCAGACAGGGTAAGTGCTGGCACCTTCTGGGAAGGGGGAAGACAAAGCCAAATGGCCCCATCCCCTCCTCGGTAACACTTTCACACAGGCACACATTTGTAAACACATTCTGACATTTGCAAACTAACACACTCATACAAACACACATACTAACACACACATGCATCCTCATGTTCACATATACTCCCTCACACACATATACACAATATGATGTTACATGGCCTGGCAGTAGAAGAGCCTTTTTCAAGTACCCCAGGTATGGTTTGGTTGGTGAGTATGTAGGCCAGTTAGGGGCATTTCAACAACATGCTCATGTTCTCCACCACCCACATAAGCAAACCGGAATTATAGTGAAGTATGCTATTCATCACATGTGTGTTCATGCTAACACTATACACTAACATACACATACATTTCACTTACTTTGTGTTGGGCACTATCTTCAGAGCAGCGGGTTTATGTAACATCATGTTTCTTGATCCCACTGGACACCCTAGTCATCAGGCACCTGGTTATTGTGCACACATTGGACCTGCACCCCTGGCTTTATCGAAAACCATGCAATATATGACATTTTGAGATTGACTGTTTAATGTTTTTTTAACACTTAAGACTGTTACATGCTTGCTGTATTGGTTTGTGCATCATAACATAATAAAAGCTTATTGTTTATATTTACAACATTCTTTTATCTTAAAGTCAATCCTTCTTACTCCAATGTGTATGAAGCATGGTGGGTCTAATTGTCCTGAAACATGAGTCGGAAAGCCATTTTGTGTAGTTTTGTTTTGTACGTTTTAAGAAGTCCTAACATTTAATGTGTGCCAACCATGTTATTCCCAGCTTCCAGATGTGTCACTTGTGATTTAGGATTCGGATACACTCAGCTTTAAACTTACAGTAAACACAGTAA
Source organism: Spea bombifrons (assembly GCF_027358695.1). Classification (NCBI taxonomy): domain Eukaryota; kingdom Metazoa; phylum Chordata; class Amphibia; order Anura; family Pelobatidae; genus Spea; species Spea bombifrons. Next base: position 71,660,755 of record NC_071091.1, read on the forward strand.
AGCGCTTACTCTTGTACTTACTCTTGTTTGGAAACACATATATAACAAGAAGAAAGACATAATATGGTATTGACTGGTAATATTGAGGCTTCAGTGGTCAAGACACCCACTGTTAGTTACTTAACAAAACTTTGTACAATGAGGGTATGACATCACAGACCATCCCACTTATGTTATGGGCATGTTGTGGTATCCTAATGCCACAGTTTCACAACTGCATGACAGCTGACAACTAGGGCTGTTAGCAACAATAGCAAAAACATTATATACAGAGAATAATACAAACACTGAAAGGAAGAGATATAAGTGTAGCACTTATATTTACAACATAACTGATTATGATAATTTCAAGTGGAATTTTTAACTCAACGTAAACTTCTGCAAGAATAATATTCTTCACATTCTACTCAGCAATTAGCTGACTGTATATCATGGGCAAAAAAACTCATAGACTAATTAAGCTGCTGACTTTTTCTGGCTAATCACCATATAATAATGAGTACAAATCCAGTCAACTTCAGCTACTAATAGTTTTTCTTTTTTTTCTAATTTTTTATTACAGAAAACGTCATTTGAAATAAAATGCACTGCCATAATATTAACTACAAGATTTGTAAATACCCAGTATGTATTTAGTTACAGTAGTTTTAGTTATTGGGGCATTTTGTGTGATACATTTTAAATTATATAATTTCTCATTAACATGAAATTCTGCATTTAAATTGATTTAAATAAATATTTAGTAAAGCAAGTGTAGTGGTGAATATGGATTTTTAATGTAAAATAATACTAATCATTTACAACCATCCTAACAGCAAATTCATCTTCCGCCCCACTTGTTTTGTTTATGAGGAATTGATTTCTGACAGTCCTTATGTGACATTCATATACTATTAGGAAAATAAAAATATTCTAAATTATATATTTAGGTTTGCCTCTAAATAATAGATTTTTTATAAAAAAATATTTAGGTCTCAGGGTGGCATATTCCATAGCTAGCCCCTTCCTATTTCACTCTTCTATAGTGATACCCAAGCAATTAAAATCCTTACTTTACGGGGACTTAATTCAGTATATATTCACTTTTTTACTTTTTTAAGTTTTCATAAGGACCGTTATCAGAACCATTTGGTTACCATCATTTCGGAATCACTGTAATAGAAACTTTGTGATGGGTTACTGAAAATGTAATTTTGAATGGTTCCCAGGTATAATAATAAGGTTCTCTAAACAATATGTATCTTCAGAACACAGTAATAGGTGTCAATATATTATTAAGTTACATTTTTTACAGGTTTCTTGCTCCTATACTCCATCACAAGAGGTTTCCATTGTCATTAAGATACATACCGTATTTAAATAAAAGTTCTAAATCAGTTGCTTAGAAATCACATAAGCATCTGTTGTTTGTGATTCACAGAATAAATTGTGTTTATGGCTTATTTCAGCAGCTAATTATTTGCATTTAGATATTGAGCGATATAAGAGAGTTTCTACCAAACCTGCAATTTCTACAACTGCTTAATGAGTTCAGGTATATTGAAGAGATAAATAGGTACATTGTAGAAAACATAACTAATCTGTACATTTACCTACGTCGCTCAAAAAAAATCACACACAAAAAAACTTTTTTCACTTAATAGCAAACAGCCTCCTGCAAAGTCAACGCCTTTCCTGAAAGTCATTGCTATTTTATAATCTCTGAGTCATTAGATAACAGATAGAACTCCACACTTAGTGGTTTCAAATGTTTATGGTCTGCAATTCATTCTTAATGAGCTCTCTCCATGTCTTTATTCTTCTTCACACCCTCCTGCTGGGAAATGCCTTCCTCTGCCTTGGCTTTTGTTAATGATTCCACAATCATTTCAGAGTCATTTCTTCTGCCTCATGTGATTCTGACACTGCACAAGAGACTGGCTCTGCAGCCTCGCAGTTGGAAATATAACCTTTAATGTATTAATTTCTCTTGCTCAAAACAATTTAACCTCTGTCTTGGTTTTGTGATTGCTAAGTGTTCCAATTAAATGCCTCTTTCATTTTTTGTCCTGGAGGGCTTGATCTTACCACTATTATGTTTAACATATCCTACCTAGTAAATAATGAGCACTCCAAGACCCCTTGAGTATTCCTCTTCTATATCAATCTATTATCCATCTCAAGAGTGTCTGTCTTGTTTTCTGAAATGAAAAAAAAAAAGGATTCATTAACCACCTTAGTGTCGCAGGACTATACTGAATACTCAGTGGCACTCATTAAGTTTCGGAGAAGCTCTGTTTATCCGTTGGCACACAAAGGGTTAAAAATGCTTTTTTTAAAATAAAAAAAAACAAGGAAAATATACAACTTTGATTCCAAAAGCAATAAATGTTAAAAAAGAGGAAATTACATTTCATAAGTAATAGCAAGGAGTCGATTTTCCATTTAAATGCTAAAGGATTTGTGTCAGAATAAGACCAGTGTCAAGTGCTTTTTAAATGTGAAAATTAATCAGGGACACAAAATATTACTGTTTTCATATTTTCATTTATGACAATTTCTGCCCCATGCCATAAACTTTAGCAATAAAGATTAAATATTTTGAAAAATTGTCGTCTGTTAAAATGAGTCATGAGCATATACTTTCATCTCTTGTCAAGACTCTGAGCGCATGAGGGTGATGCTTATCAGACTAGTGTTAAGTTAAAAATGCAATTTGTGAATTAGAAAATATTTTTTAAAAAAACAAGAGAGTCGAAACATATCTAGTTCCATAAAGAGCAGCAACATTGCATTTGTATGCTGTACATACTGTATATGTTAAATCAGCATGAAAAATATCAATGGGCCAAAATTGGCTAAAATACAAAATGCAAAGAGTTGTAAATGGAATATTCTCAAACTGGATCATGGTATTAAGTAGAGTATCTCAGGGGTCCTCTTCTTTTTAATGTATTTATTAATGATCTCCTGTATAGCATTGACAGCCATGTATCATTGTTTGCTAATGACAAATATTAGGTAGGGCAGTAAAGTCTAACTTTGATGTTTCTTCTTTGGAGGAGGATTTGCACAGGAGTTTGGAAAATAAAGTTCAATACAGCCAAATGTAAAGTTATGCATTATGTGAAAAATGCAGGTTATTTAATAGAATGAGTTATTTTAATTCCTGAATAATCAATATGGTGATATTTGCAATGAAAATGTAATGGATTTTTAAAAAAAAAATATCAACAGTTTAAAGGTAATTAATACTCATAGTTTTGAGGTCTTTTTACTTTTTTATGATAGCAAATTTTATTATTCATTACTTTTGAGGATCAGTGAGTGTGCGTAAATTGTCGCCAGCAAATAAATAAATTGGGAAGTTCATATACAAAATTGTAAAGTCTCAAATATCTGTATTTTGTCTTATCTCTATAGCTAGAGGTTTCAGTATTAAAACATATAGTAGAGGAGATAAGAGATAACCCTGCCTTGTTCCATTTCTGATATTAACATTTCTGGACAGGAATCATGCAAAATAGCAGGTGTTAGGGAGGAATTTATGGTTTCTATAAATAAATGAGGAAAAGCAAATCTCTTAGAAGTATCTTGAAGATATTTCCAGTATTATCTATCAAGTGCTTTTGCAGCATTTAAAGATTAAGCAAGGTTTTTGAAATTTATTGATTTTCTAGCAGTGTTAGAAGCTTGACATTCTTTAATAAAACTAATTGATCACAATTGGAAATAGTGAATTAATCCTGTTTTTAGACCAACATTTAATAAGTCTATAATCTGCACATTCATCTGAAGATTTATTTGGTTTAGGTATTATTATATGAGCTCTGTCACGGAGAGCGAGGTTGGAGACACTGATGCAGGTAGGACACAAGGAGCAGACGGGGTCAAGAACAAAGTCAAGCCAAGGTCGGGTGCCAGACATCAGGAAATACGATAAACGAGCCGAGGTCAGAGTAAACGGGAACAAGCCAAGGTCCAACACCGAAGACGAAACCAGAACGCGCACTGAGGAGTAGCACTATGAAACATAGGCACGACAATCAGAAGGCAAGGTCTTGATGTCCACTGAGGGTTTATAAAGGATGGGAAGTGACTAGGCACCAATTAGAGGTTTTTGGCGCCAAAGTGTGAAAAGTCTGAAGTCACTTCCAGTTCTGTGGATTCCGACGGCTATCTTGAGTTTGGCAAGACCTTTACCTATAAGTATAGGTGCCTGCAGTTCTTGGTCTTACCACCATGGAGGTGGAAGGAGGTCTTCCTCTTCCCTGTGATGGCTGCAGCTGCTGCTGGCTCACAGAGAGGGGTTCCCCCTGTCATGGCGGCTGTTGGTTGACGAAGGGGGGTCTCCCTCTCATTCGTGGCGGCAGCTGAGGCTGCTGACTGATGGAGGGAGGTCTCCCTCTCCTCGGTACTGGCAGTTGGGGCTGCTGGCTGACGTAGACCCCATTATCTCCATTTCTTAAAACGTTGTCTAACTGCAGACTAATGAATATGTAAACTTTTTGAGATTACTTTGTAACCCTTTCCAGCTTTATGCAAATGAACAATTCTTGATTGTAGGTCTCCTGAGATTTCAGAGGCAGTTTTCACATCAGCAGATGCTTCTTGTGAATAGCAATTTTTTTATTTTTTTTTGTCAAAGTAGCTATAAAACACACCTGGAATCCTGTTTCATTGATTGAACTCCATGTTTTCTAACTCCTGACTCCAAATAGCTTTTGTTGACGTGGTTAGCCTATTGGTTCTTATTGTATTTAATATTGACAAGAACATTACAATAATTTGTGTGTTATTAGTTAAAACAGATTGTGTTTGTTCATGATTGGAACTTAGTTGAAGATAAAATATTGTTTTAAGACACATTTATACATCAATGCTGGCAATTCCAAAGGGTTCATTTACTTTTTCTTGCCACTGTGTTCACTGTGTATATAGTTGCCTTTGCTCACCTACTACTACTTGAAATTCCTTGTTTATTTACACATAGTTTAAAAAGTCATTCAATGTACAAAGCAAGAAACAAAACACATAGCATTTCTAACGTGGTAAGACCATTAACCTTTAAACAGATGGATAATTCCAAACAGCACTATAAAATTAATAGAGCTTACTCTATAGGTCTCTTAACTCTACTCAATACAAGTTTCTAAGATCATATTAAATCATTTTCTCCTTCTTGGTCCTTCACATTTTAAATGAAGAAACATTCCTAGTTTAGGACAATAGATGATGCAGTTTTTCTTATTGTGTATTTCTTAAAAATTTTCAATAATTGTCCTACACAAAGCAAAGGTTCATGAAAGCAGCTTTCCAATTACCTTTTGTCCAATTACTGTTAAAGAGCTGTAATTCCTAAACCCTTACTCCAATTCATTTGAGGGTATTCACATCCAAATAACAAAAATTGTGTCAATGTCAAATATTTCCACACCTATATATATATGTTTCCTGTCCTTTCCTTTTTAACAAAAGTTGGGGGCTTTTTTAAATTTAGAAACAAAATTCGGGGCCAAAAACAAGTCTCTCTGTTCCCCAGTCCTGATGTCTGTGCCCCTGCACCCTCCCCTTGCCTTGTATCTGCCCCACACCTGCTCACTTACCTTCTCCAGCCATTTTCTTATATCCACTGACTTCTTGACAGGAGGGGAGAAGCTTTCCTTACAGACACTGAAATGGTTAATTGTCATTTGCATATTAATTACGCTAGAGATTTTTTCCTTTAATTTAACTCCTTTGCTTCCTTGTGACAAGTTATATCTTCATTAGCACCGCACTGTTCTGCGCAGTAAAACAGGCAGTGAGTGCCGTACTCACCTGGTGTTTCCTCTGTACAGGACCCTGCCTCACAGCTAGGGCAGAGTTCCTGGACCCTATTGGTTATCCTGGGGTCAGCTGACCCCTGATGATCACATGACAAATTTAGTGTTGTGAAACATTGACTTTGCCTCTGCGTCACTCTCTGTTTTGCAATTCATTTTCATTAGTTCCGTCGGGGATCACTAGCTACTTGTGAGCAGGTGCATTAGTGAACATAGTATTTGCTTCGTGAATGTTAGCATAGGCATGCAACTTCAGTCTAGTCCTTAATTCCCAAGAAAGAAAAAAGAGGATGTTACAGGAATATTAGAAAAAAATACAAAAACAAAACTTCCTAGAAGCAAAATATATAATGGACCCAACACTCAAAGGGTTAATAAACCCTTGCCCTCCAGTGTGGTGTTCTGCCTAGGTTAAAAAGTACTATCACCCTCTCAGGAAAGAACCCTCTCTACTGTTTATCCAGGGTATTTATTTGCTTTATGCTGGTTCTTGACTAAGTGTGATGTAAGTGAAAGCATAGAAAGGAACATACTGTCTGGAGCTCTTGCACTTCTAGAGATGGCGATGAAACATAGCTTTCCAGCTAATTCTATATAACATTCCTTCCTACATCTCTTTGGGGCTTGATGGAAACCAACACAACCTAAGCAGGTCCGAAACCCTGACCATCTCTGGGCTCTTGCAGGGCCTGTTCCATTTCTTTGCCAAGAGATGGGGCCCAAAGCAAAATACATCAAAAAGGAAAAAAGGCTAGAGTGAGCTCATGTTCTATTTGCCCAAGATATCCACATAATCTTGTAAACTGATCTATTAACAGGAAAATCTCATTCCAAGCCCAAGTCATTTTCCAGTATGATACAATTGCAAAGTGGGATGCAACATGATGTTCAGAATCAACACTGTAAATTCTGGCTACTTTACTGTATTATATTAACCGATGTTTATATTAACTAATGCCTAATAATACACTAATGAATTTTAAGCTATGTCTACAAGAAACTATTAATGAACTGACAATCCATCAGCACCACAAATGCTAACATGCGAACAGTGAAACATATATTAAAAATAGAGCGTGAAATGCTTGTCCACATAGTTGTGCTTTGCTTCCAAAATAGCTTCTAGTGAACATAAAATAATTGGATATTTTTATAAATATGAGGCCTGATCAAAAACTACAAACCCTAATGTAGGTTTGGAGAAAATGTAAGTTCAAAGTGTGATACTGCATAGCTGCCAACTTTAGATATACCAATTCCTTGGAGATTTTTTCATTTTTTTTCATTAGCAGGGAGCTACAGAATAAACTTGATGCCTGATGAGGTGATCTCTTGCCTTGATACTTCATAGACCACTGCTAATTATGAAGCTGCTTGACAAGCAAACAGTGCTTCATACTTAACATTAGACAAAATCCGCCAATTTGTAATTTTAATGTTAGATGTAACCTCATATTTCCCTGCAAAAGCATAAAAACGGTGGTAAATAAATTAATGAGAACAATATTTTAGAGCCTACAGCAAAATGGTAAAAAAAAAAAAAAAAAGCATAAGATGTAGATTTGTCTCACAGTCCAATTAGCTGTAATATTTACCCTATTGCATGATTTTCTTACTTCAAAGTCCTGCCTTTTTTCCATACCATTATTTAAGGTTCTACAAACTGACTGCAATTAAAGTACCACAGGTGACAAATAAAAAAACAAAGGCACTAGGGCCCAGCTTCATATTTGCGAAATCAATTTTAAGACAGAGCAGCGTGTATTTGTAATGGAGAGCTTTGTTTTAAACTGTAGAGTTAAGTGGAGGATATATAACCCTTAGTTATGCTTTTTTCTTTCATTTTAATTTGCCTTTTACTTAACACTTGAAGCGCTTTGAATATTTTATGTATATGTTTGTGATAACATTTTATTGCACTCTGAATTAGTGTTTTCTTAACCCCTTAATGACAATCAAAATGCATTATTTTCAATGGGTTTAGGGACCGCCCATTGTGGTCAAATCCTACTGTCAGGGTGCCCATGCTGACCCCTGTCCACTTCTGAAAGAGCCTACAATGGGGACTTGAGCATTAGAACTGGACTACGGAGGAATGGAAGAAGGTGGCCTGGTATCATGAATCACGTTTTCTTTTACATCACATGGATGGCCAGGTGCGTCATTTACCTGGAGACACATGGTACCAGGATGCATCCATGGATGCATCTTTAATATACAGATTTATTGTGTGCTAATACTTGGCTTGATACATATTTTCTGTTGACATCAGATATATATATATTCCTGTTTCAATTAGTATGCATGGTACAACTGTACTTGCCTATCCAGTCTAATAGTGTTCTTGTGATTTTTAGATCAGACCTCAAAAGGGTAACCCATGTATACTATGCACAATTTCAGTGCCATTTTTTTTTCATGTTTAATATCTCATTCAAACTTTGCATTAACATGCAAACCCAGATTCGTCCATCAGACTTTCACTCAAGAGAACACATTTTGCTGCTCCGGGGTCCAGTAGCAGTGGGATTTACACCAATCCAGCTGATCCTTGCCATTGCGCTTAGAGATCTTTGGTTTGCATGCAGCTGCTTGGCCACTTTGTGGCTGAGTTCTTGTCACTACTAGACACTTCCACTTCACACAAATAGCACTTACAGAGCACAGGACAGATCTAGAAGGGTAAATATTTTATGAACTGACTTGTGGCAAAGATGACATACTATGACTAGTGCCATGTTTAAAGTCACTGGGCTCTTCAGTATGACCCATTCTACCTCCAATGTTGGTCTATGAAGATGGCTTGATTAATAAAGGTCTGGATTTTCTCGACTTCAACATTCATAAACTTTGTTGTTGCTTGAATAAACTAGCGTTGGTTATTAGATTGGAACAGGTGCACGCTGTCTCACCCCTCACATAAGCAGAGTATGGTTGCTTACTAGGCTAAAAATTATTCTTCACTCATGATGATTTGTGCCCAGCTTTTGTCCAACTCTTCAATATAGTATTTCTGCCCTATTGCTATGTTTCTGATTGTTGCATGAGGAGAAGGGTGACAAAATGGCTCTGCCACCACTGCCATCAGTTACCATGAGGGGAACATTTCAATGAAATATTTCCAAAACAATTACAAACAAAACAAAATAATAAACAAAAACAACAAGCCACGGTAATGACAGTTTCCCTTTAAGAGGTTTTGCGGAAGCACCGAGTTTCATTAAACAAATGTAAAACAAAAGACGCATTTAGTGTGAATCACCTGCAGTTTCTATTAGTAACATATTTGTGTAAATGTTCTCAGTCAGTTGGATTAGCTGGCTTTGTCTGTTCTACTATGACTTTGATTTGTTGACACTGCCAAGGCCTTTGTTGTAACGCCATTTAAATACCTTAATTACACACTACAATAAATAATTATGGAATCATTTTAGTAATCATTGTTTTCAAAGATATTGTTCTGTCATCTGTTGGAAATATCCGTTGTTTTATGAATTTAATGTGCATGCAACAATGTGAAATCCACATGAAAAGAAAGAAAGATGCAATAAAAGTATTTTTGAAATAAAGGGAAAAAAAATTACATTTTTTTATAATAATAATAATATTTAGAAGTGGAAAATATATGGGAAGTTCTGGGAAATCATCTGTAGTTGTAATATTAGTACTTTTTTTTATTTAAAGTGGGTCTGTCATGTGCCTAAATGCCCAAATGGAAGCACACACCTCCAGCTGATCTGCATCCCTTGCATCCATCTGGGAGAAGTTAATCTCCTAGGGGTATGTTTTCCACATTTATGTATAAAGACATTGAGTTTTACAGCTTCAAAACTAATATAAAGTACTAGATATTATACTGTTCTCGTTGTGTTAAATTGCTAATTGTTGGTTGATTCAGGCAGCCTTTGTTTGGGTGACTAATGGCCAGGAAATCAATTAGATATGCTTACCCTGCCACCATTTGCCATCTTTTCATTCTTTTAACTTTTTTTATATATATAATTTATATAATTTCATATATTGTATGTATTGTATTCTTGACAACTTAAAGAATAAGAAATCACATCAATGTTATCAAGTATTTAAGGACACATTATGAAAAAAGACAAATGATACCCCATTGAACTCTATCTTAACTGTTAAGCATAATTTTATGGTATCCACATCTGGCTATAAGATGTACTTGATTATGAATCTACCATACAACAAAAAAAGAAAATATTTTGCAGAAAGAAACTACTTGCTTACACTGATCATAAAATAGACAATGCTAAAAGCAAGTTAATGTAAATGCATTTAGTTATGCTTAAAGCTGGGAAGATTATACATCCATTTAAGTACAAAAGTTTTTTTGTGCACTGCAGAAAAGACACCACTACACAGACCTACATAGGGACACTTTTCCATATGTCTTTAACAAAAATAAGAGTTATCTCTATAGCAAGTAAAATTGTCAGTAAATGTCACTAGTTTCTACTGAGCTATAATATTGAATTGCATTTTTTTGAAAATGAATTTCAAATATGATGATAATAAGCTCATGAAAAAAAATTGAGCTGAATAAATCTGCCATAATTCTGCCAAGTGGTGATAAATTTGAAGTGACTGGTTAGGTTTCCCAGCCCTTTGCGTACACTAAGAAATACTTCCTCTTACTGGGTGATTTATGAGTGCTAGAATGAGAGGCAGCAACTTCTACCTTAGTTTTCAAATACCTAAAGCATTATTGTGATGGACTAAAGGTACTATAACCCACCCTTGCATTTTATATCATTAAACATAGGTGGACTAATATAGACTTCGCCAAAGGAGACATATTAATGCAGGAATTAAATACAGTGAGGGAACAGGTTATGAATCTGTTCTTTATTGCTTTCTCAATGAGCAGGAACTTTTTAAAAAACATGTATAAATTACTAACTCTATATAATAAACTGCCAAAAATTGTTACACATTTTTTAATGTATACACAAATTGAAGCTGTCAACGTAAAGTGCCACCCAAAGATACAAGCTGTCGGATTGAGGACTGTCCCGGGCAAATCATGTGGTCACAAACCATTTGTACTTTGCCCTGTGTCCACCATATCCCAGGTGTAGGATATCATATCCCAGAGATAATAATTATCGTATAAGGGAAAAAACTAAACAGGTGTGCATAAGGAATTACAGCTGCTGTTCCACCTACTGAATTTAACATATAATTAAATGAAGGATTAGAAACATCATTCCTGCTACAATCCAGGGCCCTTCCCAGAAAAGCTTCTTAAAAGTTTTTGCATTGTTTTATGTGGATTAAACTTCAGATAAAAGAATAAAATGACAGATTCTCTATGGTTTATTTGCTTAACATACTAAACAGCCGCATACATGTTTTGTCTAAGTAGAGCAGTTTAACCTTTACTATACAGGTTTTGCACTTGAATCAACAAAACCATCTTACTATTACTGATGCTGTGATTTAAACCTATCCAGTTATATACATCAGAACATACTGAACATTACTAAATTGTAATGTAAACATAATATGCTTTATGTTGTATTCTGATTGGCATGTGAAGTCACAAGTATGAAAGTCACCAGAAGGTGTTTGCTAACATATTTATAGTGTGAACAAAAATTACTTTTTAGCATAATTTTATATACCGTATTTGCTCGATTATAAGACAAGGATTTTCCAGAGCAAATGCTCTGAAAAATACCCCTCGTCTTATAATCGAGGTCGTCTTCTAATCAGACCTCATTCTGCTGGGGCCATGCTGCTTACCGGGCTTTGATCGCGAGCAGCGTCTCTGCTACTAGCAGCCGGAGAACAGGAAGCTAGCACAGTCCTCACATAACTCTACCTCCTTCCTCTGGGGGCGGGGCCAGAGAAGTTGCTCGCACAGCCGGGCCCCTGCAGAAGTCTGCGAGTGGGAGATCTGCAGTTCAGGTAAGGGGGTGGGGGAGGGTTTTTGTGATTAATGTGTGAAGTATGTGTGATAAATGGAATGAATGAGTGAATGAGTGTGTGTGTGATAGCATGGATGTGTAAGGGGGGGTAGCATGGCATAGGGAGGCTGTAATCACACTACTATCATCCCCAGGTTTCAGCATGTACTGGCTGCCTTGGCTTGATAGGAGTTTGATTGCTGTTAGCAATATAGTATATATATATATATATATATATATATATATATATACCTCCAGAAATGCATTTTAACCCCCTATATGCCACTCAGCCCCATGATATGCCTTTTAACCTCCTATATGCCAGAGTGGCATATAGGGGTATAAGGCATATCATGGGGCAGAGGGGCATATAGTGGGTTAAAAGGCATATCATAGGGCACAGTGGCATATAGAGGGTATAAGACATTTCTGGAGGCAGAGTGGCATATAGAGGGTTAAAAGGCACATCATGGGACAGAGTGGCAAATAGGGGGGTATAAGGCATTTCTGGGGGCAGAGTGGCAAGCCTGGGGGCAGATGTGCATAACTGGGAGGGGCAGGTTGGCAAATAAAAGGAAATAAAAAATATATTTTTCTCAATCATAGCTTTTATAAAATATGAAAATTAGTTTACATGAATTAATATTAACTAGTAAAACTTTTTTTCCTATAGGGTAGTCTTATAGTCAGGCTTTTTGTTTTTTTCCTAAATTCATATTTTGATTTTGGGGGGTCGTCTTATAATCGAGCAAATACGGTATTTTTTTTCTCCTGTGCATATACTAGCATATATATTTCAGATATATTTTACAGCTAGATAACGCACCAATGTAAAACAAAATACCACGTCTATTTTTTTCTTTTAAAGTTTTAACAAAATAAGAACTATTAGAAATGCAGCACCCCTGTAGCCATTATGTTTGCACTGCTGCCTATCTAGGCATAAATAAATTAAAAGAGAATGTTTTCCAGAGTAATTGAAGCCAATCTCCTGAACAATGACGACAGCCCCTCATTTAGTTAACAAAGGAGGGCACAGAGGAGTCAACTCATTAGAATATCTGTGGCCTCATTCTATACTCTCATCATTAAACCTCTATAATGTCAGTTGTCACTTATTAATGACAATTAACAAGTAATCAGCGTTGAAACTGTTTGAGATGGTACTCATCTGACAAGTTCAGAGAGGGAACAGAGCGGATAGCAAGTTAGTGACATGGAACCTTCAAAGGCAATATTTCCATAAATTATTACGGGAAGAATTTGTCTTCTTTTCCTCTTAGAACATACTATACTTAACTCTGATTTGATAATCTTATTATACTGCTTGGATTTCATATTACCATTTAATATATTAATATAGATGTATTTTTTCTAGGGATGAAAAGCCAAGATGATACCACCCAATGGCATGCCAAGCTGCCCCACTGTCCGTTTTTGCAGGAAGTGGCGATCATGGACCTGTTAGTGATTTCAGAAGATCTCCCCACAACAGATCTAGAGATCTGTACTTTTTCATTCCAAGTCTCAATCAAAACCCTATTGAAATAGAGTCTGTAGGGGCATTTGTGTTACTTCCTATCTGATGCATGTTTAACTTTGGGTAATCAGGCTCCCTTGTGCTCAATGGGTTAGCATAGCCTCTGTTGTACATTTTGCCGGTGCTCAGCAGAGCAGATGGCGCTTATTCAAAGAAAAAACAAACTGACGCAGTGCAGAACACAAACATCAAGAGCTTCACCAAGGTTATACAGGCATAATTACACCTTAAACATCAAAACACTCATACATTTTTAAGAACTGTACTGTGTTATAGCACAGCACCAACAAAGGCCATAAGGAAAAGCATATCACAACTGTAGAGAGGGTTGAGGGGTTCGGGTTAGAGGTGGTTTGGGGTAAGTCTTCCTCCTCGAGACTGTCAATGAAGGAGTAGTATTTAAGCAAGCCGAGGATCAGCCTGCATCAGTCTCAGACTGTGAACTATTCAGAATCAGACAGTACTTAGCAAACAATAAAGCATATTATGAACCAAGCGCTCTCTTTTTTCCTGGAACAGAGTAGTAGGGGAGGAAGTTCATATCTCCGCAGAATATTTGAGTTCATTTTCCAGGGATCCCAGCAAAGCTGTGCTCAAAGCTATGTAAAAAGTAGCAAATATATGCAAATGAGAGAGCCTGTGTAACAATGTGTAAGGAATTCATATAAATGTCCTTATATGCATGTCTCCACCTGCAGTTCAGCTCTTTGGAAACTTGGTACTTTTTGCAATTTCATAGCAGGATTGTTTTCAAACATGTATTTGATTTTGCTTTCAATTAATATGTATAATAAAGATAAAACGTATTATGATTTGGGTATCCTACTACTTAAAAAAGGCTACACCTGTTATATTTTTTGTTTGAATTAATCCTTGTTTGTTTTCCTCTTTGTATCTACAGTTCTGCATAATTTAGCAGTACTTTGTAAGTACTAATGTACTCTGAACTATTGTTATGCTCTCCAACATCAAAAGTAGCATCATTTGTATTTAGGGTGCTGTTTTTTTGTAGTCTATCTTTACTAAGTAAAATAGAGCTTGGCGTACTTGGGTAGCATTGCAAAACACTTAAAATGGAACATTTAAGTTGCAATCCTAGAATCCCCAGAACCAGTTAATTTCAATTTTTATTATTTTCTCTAAAGGTAATATAAAACTGAGAAATTGCCAAAAAATCCTCTACCAGAATACACCATTGTACATAGTTTTCTAATTCAAACAATGGAACAAAGGACATTAGTAAAACTTTGATTCTCGTTAAAAATCTATTTTTTTTCCTTGGAAACAAGAGAGTGATGGTGGCTTTCTGAACTGTGTGATTTCTAGACAAGCCCTGATCCTTCAGTTTGTGACATTTCTTTGCTTCCATGACAACAAATGACATCCATTGTCCAATGCGAGTTTACAAGCAGTGTCAGCTTTCTTTTAATGTAAATGTTACAATTAATTCTTCCATCTGTAACTTCACGACTGCCAAAGAAAGGGGGGATTTCCTGTGGGATGGACTGCTCAACATCCTTATGCTGAAAGGGTTAACCATATGATTACCTCAAAATGGCTCAACAGGTTTTAAAGGGCATTTTGTCCAACTTAACAATAATGGAGCTGTTAAATAATGTTTAGTGTTGTTAATTTTGCCTCCACTCTTGTGGACACTAGCAGTATGTATGACCTTTTACTCACTCCCTGAGGACACTAGGGGCACTATCTCCCTGGCAGTAAAAAATGAATAAAATGGGAGAATTTGATTTGACCTTGGTGAACCCTGTCTGAACCCAATCACTATGGTAACAGGTCTCTTGGTTCATTCCATTAAGCTGATCAGAGCAAGATAAATGCCAGGAACATCACTAGATAGTAAATTAGGTTTTCATTAAACAATCTTACTTTTCAGACCAGCGAGCATTTTCTACTTGAAGCGTGTCACGGAGAAACTATGCTTTATATAGGAGACTTGCACCGTGAAAATTGTAAGCTTTGGTTACCATGGGAAGACAAGAAAGAACAAACATATGGTTGTACTCTTACACTAATTGTCGCAAAGTAACTACATTTATTTTGCTGGACTGCTTTCTTTCTTTTTACGAAAAGTAAGAAGGAAAGACTTATAGGACAAATAGGAACCTTTCCTAAAGACCTTACCAAACAAATAAAAAATGAAGTTTTAAATATACAAACTAGTCTATTGCAAAGGATTTTGATTGAGTAGGCAAAATACTGGACATCTCATCCACAAAATTTACCACAAAAAGTTGAAAGCATCATACTGCATGTAACAGTTTCTGAAATGTTATGTTGACTGTGTCATCACATTATACCGACCAGACATGAAATTATGACCAACTGCCTTATATTGTGTAGGTACCCCTTTTGCCACCAAAACAACCCTGACCTATCGAGGCATGGACTCCACTAGACCTCTGAAGGTGTGCTGTGGTATCCGGCACCAAGACGTTAGCAGCAGGTCCTAGTCCTGTAAGATGCGAGGTGGGGCCTCCATGGGTGCATCCTGGTGCCATGTGTACCCCAGGTAATTGACATACACGCACCCGGCCAGTCACGTGATGTAAAAGAAAACGTGATTCATCAGATCAGGCCACCTTCTTCCATTGATCCATGGTCCAGTTCTTATGCTCATGTGCCCATTTTAAGCACTTTCGGCAGTGGACAGGGGTCAGCATGAGTACCCTTACTGCTCTGTGGCTGCGCAACCCCATACACAACAAACTGCGATGCACTGTGCGTTCTGACACCTTTCTATGAGAACAAGCATTAACTTTTTCAACAATTTGAGCCACAGTAGCTCATCTGTTGGATTTGACCACACGGGCCAGCATTTGCCCCCACATGCATCAATGGCCCTTGGCTGCCCATGACCCTGTCACCGGTTCACTG